>NC_053163.1:20148520-20266020 GCF_016835505.1 Polypterus senegalus
CTCCTCTGTGTACTTTATGACAGCAAAGGAGTCCTTAAAATCGCATTTACAAGAACACACCTCACTCAAAAAAGGAAATAAACCATAAAATACCCGAACATTAGGAAACTAAATATATGAAAGCATTAATTGCTGGTTAACATCTGGAAATAAACAGCTGGTAAGGCAGAGGGGAGGCAGCACATCATCAGAACAAGAGTCTCTGGTACTACAGGCTCATGAAGGAGCAGCTTGTCTGGGATTGGCTTTTGGCTCTTCAGCTGTATAGTGGAACCTCGGTTCATGAATGTCTCGGTCCACGTACAAATCGGTTTACGACCAAAAAGTTCGCCAAACTTTTGCCTCTGTTCACGACCACACACTCAGTATACCAGCAAGCCAGTTTCCCTTACGGTTTGTACGTGTTCAGTGTCTCCTTGTGCATTTCCTGTGCAGCGAGCGAGAGAAAGCGTGACACACACACACACAGGCGCGCGACAGAGAGAGAGAGAGCAACATACACACACAGGCGAGAGAGAGGAGAGAGAGAGAGAGAGAGAGCAATACACACACACAGGCGCGAGAGAGAAAAAGACACACACACACAGGCGCACAAGAGAGAGACACACGCACGCATGAAAGAGAGAGCTGGACGTATAAGGTAGGCAGTTAAAGAATGCAGCTGGGCTTGTTTTTGTTTTCATTTCTGTTTACAGCGATTGGTTCGTAGCGTTCATTGTTGCAATGTTACTTTTCTTGGTGGTTTATTAAATTACGGATTTTTCAAATGTTCATTTTTTCCCTGTACTTAAAACTCATTTAAAAAAAAAAAGAAGTGTTTTTAGCAAGCGGTTCTTAGTGCTACAGCGCAAACTATTGCAGTGTTAGTTTTCTCTGTTGTTCAAGGTTTTCTCAGTGTTATTCAATGTTTTTACATTTAGTTTACTATTACCCTGTGCATTCTATGATATAATTAACTATATTTGTGCTTACAAATCTTTAAAGAAAATATATTTACATACAGTTCGTACGGTCTGGAACGGATTAATAGTATTATATACAATCCTATGGGGGAAATTGCTTCGGGTCACGACCAAATCGGTTTACGACCAGAGTTTGGGAATGAATTATGGTCATGAACCGAGGGTCCACTGTATATAGTGTTATAATCTGTATTTTTTAAAAATGTTTTTTGAGTAAAAATGTAACGTTAAGGAGGTAAGTTTATAAAATTAAGTTAATAAAATAAAATAAAAAAAAATCTGCAAAGATACGAATTCAAAAATAGTCAAATTCATATCCAAAAATGACTAAATTCTCAAAGAATACAAAATAAATACGTAATTCAAATTAAAGAAAGCAAAAATGTTCAAAATCAAGAGCAAAACCCTAACGCACAAAAAAAGTCACAAGTCAAAACCAGAGAATCAAAGGAAAAATGGTCAAAAGACACAAAAAAGTTACAAAAAGGAACTGGAGGAAAGTAGGAAAATAGAGCCAAAGAACACGACTAAGGAAGCTAAAACCTCAGCAATGAACTGAGGCAACGGGTGACTTTAAATTGAACTCT
The DNA here is from genome assembly GCF_016835505.1 of Polypterus senegalus. Lineage (NCBI taxonomy): Eukaryota > Metazoa > Chordata > Cladistia > Polypteriformes > Polypteridae > Polypterus > Polypterus senegalus. Next base: position 20,150,070 of record NC_053163.1, read on the forward strand.
TCAAGCCGCACCTGAAAGCTTTTATTAAATGCTAGTGGGAAAAAGAGACTATGGGATAATTATCAATATTCCAATAAAACATAAACATAAACAATGAACAAGGGAGGGCGGCAAAATTACAAATTTACAAAACTCTAAATGGTCATTAAATAAAGATTGGGTTTTGTCTTGACTTAAGCTTTTTTTGTCTATGTAGTCTTTCTGTTGTTGTCCAAAAATAACTTTACAATTTATATTATTAATCATATTTTGCTCTTGTTTAATCTTTGTATTTTTGCATATTACGATTTTATTTGATATTTTGTTTGTACTTAGTGTTGTTTGCCTCCTGCAGTTACAGCCTTTGGAGGTGGGACCACCTAATTATAGAAGTGGGTTTCTGGCCCTAGCAGGACTTAAGCCAAAGCTTTAGAATGTTACAACAACTACAGCATTGAGGATTGTTCCTCACCATTTTGTTTGCACAACTGGTATCAGTTGCTACAGAGTGTGTCTCCAAAAATACCATAATTGATTAATGCAGTTATATAAAAAGCATTACAGCAGACACGTCAAGTTTGTGGATATTGAAATAGAAAACCAATCTTTCTGCTTGGATTGCGTTTGCTATTCTGATTTTCTGGCTCTGTATTTTTGCTATGATTCATGATTGGCTTAGTTGAATGACAGGACTGCTATTCTGGTTTTATTTCACTGTTTGAATTATGTTGCCTCTCCTGGTCATCCTTTTAAACCTTGGCATCCTTTTCAGATAAGGCTCAATGTGCTGGTTTTGACCTTTGGGACTTAAATTAAAGGTATGGTTTTCGGTTTGTGATTTTTAAATTTGTTTGCTTTTAGGTTGGCCATTTTGGCCAACCTATATTTGCTCCCGCTATGTTTTTGTCAATCATTTTGGAATTTTCTTTAATAAATATGTAAATTCAACACTGTTTTCTCCTTTGGCTAAAGATTTTAACAGTTTTCATCTCTTCATTATTGTGATCGTATCACACTTTCGAACTCTTAAAGGCTTTTTCCCTATTTTTGTGCCTGTGCAGGCTACAAGCCTGCCTTTTCAGTTTCAGGATGGTCTGCCTAGGGTGAGGCCTGTTCAGTGCATTTACTTACATATTTTATCATCTTGTTCAAATATTAGTGAACTGAAGTGCCTGAAAGCATTTCTCTGTCATTCGTGCACTCTGTACCCCTCACTTCATGCACATTTCATTTTTCGATCACTTTGACATAAGAAATCCATCAATGCAGGTTGGTTTTCCGAGGTCAATGCTATCTCAGTTTTTTAAAATTTTCCAAAATGTGTCACATCATAAGGTTTTCATCAATACCAAGATCAAGGTTCTAGCCACAGTAGTTTGAAATAATCACATGACAAGTGTACAGATCTTAGCATTTTACATATAGCAGGTAAGTAGGTGTGTTTCGATCAGGTTGTACATTTACAAACCTCTATTCACCAGGCACACTAACCTTCGCACCCCTCTTTCTTTGTACATCTTGTTGCCTTCATTCATTGGACATTCCAGCCCTCAACATACTGTATCTCTTTCTTTGAGCTTCCCGTTTCCACTGTCCATTGGAAATTGCCACCCTCTTCTGTACACTGGATGACATTATACCTTGGCACGGATGTTGGAGATTTTATCCCTTTTTATATACAATATATTTGATTCTTTACAAAAATTATTTAAATAAATGACAGTACCTTAAACATTACCATATTTATGCATGTACCACGTGCACATTTTTTCCCGAAAATGAGCATTATAAAATCAGGTGTGCATCATATACGAGGAAATGTAATTCTGTAATGTTTACTTCTTCTGCTTGGGCTCACTCACTTGCTCTCTCTCTTGCTCCCTTGCTCGCGCTCTCTCTCTCTCTCTTGCTCTCTCTCTCTCGCTCTCTCTCTCTCTCTCTCTCGCTGTCTCTCTCTCGCTCGCTCACTCGCTCATGTTTTTGAATCATTTTGACGTCATCATTCAGCATGGATAGTAGCAAGCGTTTACACTCCTTGACGGAGCGAGTGAAACTAAAAGTGATTTTGGAAGCAGAGAAGATAGGAAATCGGGCAACAGGTCGCAAGTACAGTGTTCCAGAGTCATGTGTTCGAGATTGGAGAAGGAAGAAAGAAAAACTTTCGTCATGCATCAAAAACAGAAGGGCATTTTGCGGAAAATGAGCCTGAAACGCTTCCTATACAATCACAACGCACGTCGTACATGGGGCAAAACAATTTTCGCGATTTTCTTTGTAAAAATTAAGGTGCGCATCTTACATGAGGGCGCTTGGTACACGAACGGTACTTCTTTTCTCACTTTTTCTATGTAACAACAATATTCTCGCAAATTATAAATTTCATAAAAACCTAGTGCTTGACCTTCAGCGTTATCATGCTGCATGCTTGTCTCAGATTGTTCTTATTTCCAACAGGTTTTCCTTCACACTCAGAGTCTAATACCCTAAATAATTTATGTGTGTGCATTGGTTTTACTTGCATTTATAAATACAGTAAATAAAACTTAAATATGCCTGCATAACCAGTTAATGCATAAAACACAGCAATCTATTAATGAATAATTGTATTTCCAGCACACAAATTTCTTTGTGCTGGTTTGAAGTTAATTGGCTACTTCTGAAAATATTGGGAATCAATTTGAAGGAACATTTAACAATCTGGTTTATTTAACATGTAGAAAAGAATGATAGTTTCATTAACAAAATGGTGACAATGCAGCAATGTATATAATCTTTTTCCTCTTAAAAATTTCTGCAGAAATTCGATTGACTGTTGTCCACTGACCTTAAGGAGATATGCTTGCTCTGCTTGAGTAGCATTTGCCATGATTATTGGAATCTACAGCACGAAGAGGACAATTTGTGAAGAGATCAAGTTCCTTCTGCTGCGTTTTTATTACAAGTCATAGACCAAGATGTCCAGGATATGCCAAAGGTGGTCTGCTCCACATTAAAAGTGTCAGTGTGCTTCTTGGCTCCACCCCCTTTCTTCTGACCCCTCCCTTCCAAGTCTGTTACTATGCAACACTAATTACACAGCAGTCACACAATCGGAGGTGCAGGGGAAATAAAAAGCACAGAGAGGCTGGTGTTTGCAAGGTCATTGGGTAGACTTCATCCACACTACTATGTTTTAAATGAAAATAATCCCCATCCAGACTTCCATTTTCTCGTGTTGTCCAAATGTTCCTCTGCCCAAACTAAAATGACCAAAAATGCAAGTGACATATCTGGTAGCCTGTACTAGGCATCTGTGCATTGGTGGAATGATGAAATGCATGTGTCCTTTTTGAAGGGGTGGTTACACCACCAGCCATGGAATTTATCGCATAACTGTTGGTGCACGTATCCATCATTCAAACTGTGTTGAATTTGGATGCATACTGGTAAGCAACATAACAAGCGCCATGGAAAACATCTCCTCTATGTGCACTGTATTGGAATATGGCCCCTTTCCATGAAGAGTGACCAGTTAAGGAATGAGACATGGAAGGGCCATCTACTAAGCAGCATGCAATCAGAGGGCAATTACAGTCTGCCTTTTCAAAACTCTCCATTTTCATCCATCCGCATTGTGATGTTGAGCTGCCATTTTCAGAAAAATATGGCTACCTAAAGTAATTTTCATAACTATCTATGTATCTAATGTGGATGATAAATGTATTCACATCTATTCCTAATGTGGACACTCATAAAATTATAATGGCTGGAGACTTTGTGTTTTAAATCTGGATATCGATAGGTCAACTATAGTGGTAATAACATCAAACACTGCAAAAATAAACAGTTTGTAATGGATCACAACTTACCAGAACAATGGAGATTTTTAAATCCTAACTCAACAGCATATTTCTTCTCACTAGTACATCACAGTTACTCAAGAATTGATAATTTGTAATTGATAATAATTTATTGGCCACTATCAATTCTTGCTAGTATGACACTATTGTTATCTCCAACCACGCCAGTCTGATCATGGAGCATGAAACCCTGTGCCCTACACACTCATCTCGTGGTTGGCGTCGTAACCCCCTGTCATTAGCAGATGAGAACTGTACAGAATTCATCTCCGAGCAAATTGATTATTTTTTTTAGAGACAAACGCACCCTCTGAGGTCTCTGCAGGAACACTCCGGGAAACTCTGAATGTTTTGTTAAGAGGACAGATTATTTCACATCTTTCCCACAGAAAATAAATTGGAAACCAAGAAAACGTCAGAGCTAATCAATGAAATTACCAGAATAGATCAAGAATATACCAGGTCTCCATATGAGGCACTTTATAGGAAAAGACAGGTTCTGCAATCAGAATTTAACCTCCTGACAACTAAAGAAACAGCTCATCTTTAAATCATGACATCATTACTATGAACACGGAGAGAAGCCTAATAAGATTTTCGCTCAACAAATCTACAAGCAGGATGCTCGCAATGCAATAACAGAAATAACCAACACAGATGGAGCCAAAAATCATTGACCATGTTTAGTGAGTACTGTAAGTCCTTATATTCTACTCAGTTTAAGGATGAGACACAATTTGATGAGTTTTTGATGAATTACAAATACCACAGCTAGATATTCTCAGTGCAGATGAACTGGACAAACCTCTGACTCTCTCAGAATTACTAGATGCTATAAACTCACTTGAAAGTGAGAAAGCAGCAGGCCCTGATAGATACCCAGGGAATTTTTATTAAAAAAAATTCAAATAAGTTAGCTTCACTATAATTAGCAACATTTATAGAAGCCAGACACAATAAAATTCTACCTCAAACTTTTCGACAAGCATTAATTACCATCTTTCCAAAGAAGAATAAGGATTTATTACAATGTGCATCATATAGACCAGGGTCCTCAACTCCGGTCCTGGAGGACCACAATGTCTGCAGGTTTTCATACTAAACCTTTTCCGAATGAGTGACCTGTTTATGTTGCTAATTCACTTCTTTTGAATTAATTGTAATTAACTAATTTTTTTAAGATTTGTTCCCCTGAATTTCTTCATTTTATTCCTTAAATGGCACCCAAACAGAAATGAAATGTGAGGTGAGTGAGCCAACAGAAGACCAAATAACTCAGGGCCTGAAACTCCAACCAATTTCACTCCCACCATTTGATTAATTAGGCGCCGAGTCTTGTAATTAATTAAACCCATTCTTTAATTCCATGGCTTGTTGCTGCTGTCATTGTATAATACCAGGCATTTCCAAAATTGTTGATTTTCTTTTTTCTAAGAGGACTGGTAAAATGTTTTGTGGACCTGAGCAGATCAACATTCTAAAGACCTTTATCTTTTTTATTTTCAGATACTGTATGATGGTCACAGTTTGCTGGTCCCGTTTTGGCTTATTTTGTATCTCATTATTGTTAGGCAGCTAATTAAGGAAAAAGAAACAATTAAGGGGTCTGAGTCTTCAAGAGCATGTCAATTAAAATTAATTCAAAAGAAGCTAATTAGCTGCAAAAACAGGTCACTAATTAAGAAAAGGATTAGAATGAAAATCTGCAGCCACCATGGTCCTCCATGACCAGAATTGGGGACCCTTCATATAGACCAATGTCACTTCTGAATAATGACATTAAGATACTCTCTAAAGTTCTAACTAGAAAGATTGAGAAAGTGCTTCTGTCTGTAATATCACAAAACCAAACTGGATTTATTAAAGGTGGAGACCTATCTTCTAATCTTTGATGTTTGTTTAATGTAATCTACTCACCGATAAAATCTAACACACTACAGATCTCATTATCTTTGAATGCTGAAAAGGCATTTGGCATGGTTGAATGAGACTACCTATTAACCACTATGGCAAGCGGCTGGAGATGGCACCCAGCCAGGATGCCCAGAAGGACCGGAGAAGGGCTTATGCCTCCTCCAGACTACGAGGGGGCGACCGCCCTGGTGGCTTTGGGGACCACGGGAACAGAGCTTAGAAGCTTAACCCCTGTTTACCCGGGTGCACAGCCAGCACTTCTGCCATACCTGGGAGGGCCGGCGGAAGGCACCTGGAGCTCGTCTGGGTGAGCATAAAAGGGGCCACCTCCCTCCATTCGATGGTTGGAGTCAGGCGGAAGAGGACGGAGCTCGGAGAAGAGGAGTGGAGGTGGTCAGGAGAAGACTAAGGCATTGTGTTGAGGGCCTGGACTAAGGGTGATTGGTGCTGCGGCACTGGGTTGTGTGCTTCACTTTTGTAAATATTATTGTAAATAAACATGTGTGGGTTGGAACCAATGATGTCTACCTGTCTTTGTCCGGGCTGTTTCCTACACCACATTGCACAAATTTGGGGTCTGACCCAAGCATACGTGCATGGAACAAACTACTCTATCCCAGTCCAGAAACCTCTGTTCGTATTAACAACATTATTTCAAACTTCTTTAGACTAGAACATGGTAGCTGACGAGGATGGTCCCGATCACTATTGAGCCATTGGCCATTCACTTTCTAAATGAATCAGAGATAAAGGGGATTACCAGAGGACTTCAGCAAAGAATATCACTATATGCAGAATATTTGGTACTGTATATATCAGACTTACAAAACTTCTGTACCAGCAATACTCAATGCACTTGCAGATTTTCAAAACATTACTCAAAATTAATTAGAGTAAAAATCTATGTCTTCCAGTTCACTCTCTAGCACACAATTTTAGACTAGACACCTTCTCATTTATTTTGGCATATCAGTTCAAATACCTAGGGGTAAACATTGCAAGTATAAAGATCTTTTTCAACAAAATTTTACTATTTGCATGGAAAAAATGAAACAAGATGTGCACAGATGGTCTACCCTTCATCTTAAATTAGCAGGAAGAATCAATACTGTCAAGATGAACATCCATCCCAATCTTCTACTTCTCCTTCAGTGAATCCCCATAAACATTAACAAATCATTTTTTAACAAATTAGATTCAATTATAACCTTGTTTATTTGGAATTCAAAGCATCCATGCACCCAAAGGGTGACTCTACAAAGATCTAAAACAGAAGGTGGCATGGCACTACCTAACTTTTGATTTTATTACCAGGCAGAAAGTATACATGCTATAAAGACCAGGGGCGTCATGCATAAAGTCGTGCGTAGAATTCACACTAAAACATGGCGTATGGACAAAAGCAGAAATGTGTGTACGCACAAAAAAATCCAGATGCATAAATCAGTGCGAACACCAACTTCCACATTCTTCCGCTCCATAAATCCCGGTCAGCGTGAAAAGTAATGCACGCACCTGCTGCCACTCCCCAACTCCTCCCAGAATTATGCCTCTTTAAATATGCAAATCAATATAAATAGCACTTAAGCTATGTGTTCTGTGAAAAGGCAATGGCAAAGGCATGGGGAAAATAGAAGAATTTCAGCGAATACCAAGTGCAGGGAAGGAAATACGTACTATTTGTTGGTTTAAACAGTGGTATAAATAACAAAAGGAAGTTGATCGAGTGATATAGGAGAAATATATCGGAGAAACTCGATAGCTCAAGTTCACAAAGTCACACAGTGCCTGAAATAAAAAAATAAGTTGTCAGATATCAAAGTCGCCATGAACAGGCAAGTCATAGCCCACTGTCTGAATGTCATATGAAAGCTTACTAGGGTACAGAGAAAAGAAATAAAAATAGGCACACAGTGAGAAAAAAGCTTGAAATGTCAACCTTAATCTCGAAATTTCCACTTTAATCACGTAGTTTATTTTGTCATTAAAGTAGAACATCATAAACTTCATCTTAAAATTGTTTAATTTACTACTTTCTCAAATACCATTGTAACTAAAGTAGCACGTTAAATGCTTTGTTTTGTATGTGTTCTCCTATGTGCTCTGTCTGTGTGAATCACTACGTACTTCTTAAATGGACACAGACTGCATTACATTTGTGATATCAAAGCTCTCTGAATAATTAAAATACTGAGATGTATACTTGATATCATTTTTATGATGATGGGAGTTAAAGCATGTTATTAAACATGGGAACACGGTGGCGCAGTGGTAGTGATGAGCTGGCGCCCTGTCCAGAGATTGTTCCTACCTCTCACAAGATGCTTGCCGTGCCATTCACAACCTTCAATGAAATAATTTATTGCAGCAGTACTGTCTCCCTCAAACTTACAAACCCCCAATTCCTGTCCTTCCTTTTCTTTCTCCAAGTAACCAATCGCTACACAATCAGCTCTGTAGTAGACATTAAGCCATCTGTAAGCTTAGAACGCCAATTCTTTAAACCTTTTAAGGAACATTGAAATATCTTTGTAGTACATGTTTAATTATTCTATCCATCTATCCTTCCAGTGTCGCGCCAGCCCCAGCAAGAATACAGTATGAGGCAGGAACAATCCCTGAATTAGCTAGCTCTGAACTACCGTGTCCTCACATGTTTAATTATTAACAATATACACTCACCTAAAGGATTATTAGGAACACCTGTTCAATTTCTCATTAATGCAATTATATAATCAACCAATCACATGGCAGTTGCTTCAATGCATTTAGGGGTGTGGTCCTGGTCAAGACAATCTCCTGAACTCCAAACTGAATGTCAGAATGGGAAAGAAAGGTGATTTAAGCAATTTTGAGCGTGGCATGGTTGTTGGTGGCAGACGGGCCAGTCTGAGTATTTCACAATATGCTCAGTTACTGGGATTTTCACGCACAACCATTTCTAGGGTTTACAAAGAATGGTGTGAAAAGGGAAAAACATCCAGTATGCGGCAGTCCTGTGAGCGAAAATGCCTTGTTGATGCTAGAGGTCAGAGGAGAATGGGCCGACTGATTCAAGCTGATAGAAGAGCAACTTTGACTGAAATAACAACTTATTACAACCGAGGTATGCAGCAAAGCATTTGTGAAGCCACAACACGCACAACCTTGAGGCGGATGGGCTACAACAGCAGAAGACCCCACCGGGTACCACTCATCTCCACTACAAATAGGAAAAAGAGGCTACAATTTGCACGAGCTCAGCAAAATTGGACAGTTGAAGACTGGAAAAATGTTGCCTGGTCTGATGAGTCTCAATTTCTGTTGAGACATTCAAATGGTAGAGTCAGAATTTGGCGTAAACAGAATGAGAACATGGATCCATCATGCCTTGTTACCACTGTGCAGGCTGGTGGTGGTGGTGGTGGTGTAATGGTGTGGGGGATGTTTTCTTGGCACACTTTAGGCCCCTTACTGCCAATTGGGCATCGTTTAAATGCCACAGGCTACCTGAGCATTGTTTCTGACCATGTCCATCCCTTCATGACCACCATGTACCCATCCTCTGATGGCTACTTCCAGCAGGATAATGCGCCATGTCACAAAGCTCGAATCATTTCAAATTGGTTTCTTGAACATGACAATGAGTTCACTGTACTAAAATGGCCCCCACAGTCACCAGATCTCAACCCAATAGAGCATCTTTGGGATGTGGTGGAACGGGAGCTTCGTGCCCTGGATGTGCATCCCACAAATCTCCATCAACTGCAAGATGCTATCCTATCAATATGGGCCAACGTTTCTAAAGAATGCTTTCAGCACCTTGTTGAATCAATGCCACGTAGAATTAAGGAAGTTCTGAAGGCGAAAGGGAGTCAAACACCGTATTAGTATGGTGTTCCTAATAATCCTTTAGGTGAGTGTAGATTATTTAAATGATTTTTTCTGTATAATGTAATAAACATGTTTTGCTGCATTTCATCTTAAAAATGATATCGTCATCATATGTAAATACACACTTTATAAAGTGGCTCAGGTTGTGCAGTATTATAACTGTCTCACACGTTTACAGTAAGGTGATTGTACTTAAGTACCAACAGTTCTACAAGGTACACTTGATGGACTGATTGAGTGCGTTTAGAGTTCTTAGGATGAAACTGTTTCTGAACCACGAGGTCAGTACAGGAAACACTCCGAGGCGTTTGCCATATGCGAACAGTTTAATAGGCTGTGTGCATGGCTGAGGCAGCGTGTGCTTGATGCTGTATAACGATAATTCTCTTTCCGATCAGCTGCTGTACAGCTGTGATTCCACACTCAGATACAGTGCTACAAATACTTGAGAGGAACAACGCTAAAGCAGCTATGGTATTTAGAATATTTTGACCATTCTGTGGACCATTACATTGTTACAGGTTAATTACAATCAGATGCCTTAAACTAATAAACAATATGCAGTTAATTTTAGTGTATTTGATAAAGCCGTGTCAGGGATATGTATGTAAAAAAGAAAGGAAAACCACACTGGAACAAAAGCACTGCTTTGACTCTGGGTGCCGCCAGTTTGAAAAACTGAGTGGAGAACTTTCGTACGCCAAGCATTTAGTTGGTGTGAAAATGTGCATGGCTTTATGCCAATTTTAGGTTTTATACATCGCAATTTGAGCATAGAAACAGGAGTATGCAACATTTTTGTGTGTATGCACTGTTTATGCATGAGGCCCCTGAACGTCGACAAAATGTAATAAATATACACAAACCTGGTGTGCAATAGAAACAAAATCTTGCTTTACTTCTTTATATGCTCTACTTTGTGCCATAGTAAATATAAATTATCGTCAATATAGTAATCAAATTCTCCATCAATCACTCAGAATATGGAACCAATGAAGGAAGCACTTTAAGACAGAAGCTCTTATTTGTCGCATCTCTACATGATAATTACCTTTTTTTAACCCAAACCTACACAGCATTTAATGTTTGGAAAACATCCGGGGTTAAAATACTTAGAGAACTGTATAAAGAAAATGTCTTTGCATCTTATGAACAGCTAATGCTTCAAATGTAACTTCCCATCAACAAATTTTTTCCTCTACTTTCAAATCAGAAACTTTGCTAAAAGGAATGTGCCCAATTTTCCTCACCTCCCACCTATTTCTATTCAGGAAGCAATACTGATCAGTCTTGAAGACTATCTCAAAATATATATATATATATATATATATATATATATATATATATATATATATATATATATATATATATATATATATATATATATATATACTACTCAAAAGAATTAAAGGAACACTTTTAATCAGAGTATAGCATAAAGTCAATGAAACTTATGGGATATTAATCTGGTCAGTTAAGTAGCAGAGGGGTTGTTAATCAGTTTCAGCTGCTGTGGTGTTAATGAAATTAACAACAGATGCACTAGAGGGGCAACAATGAGATGACCCCAAAACAGGAATGGTTTAACAGGTGGAGGCCACTGACATTTTCCCTCCTCATCTTTTCTGACTGTTTCTTCACTAGTTTTGCATTTGGCTACAGTCAGTGTCACTACTGGTAGCATGAGGCGATACCTGGACCCTACAGAGGTTGCACAGGGAGTCCAACTTCTCCAGGATGGCACATCAATACGTGTCATTGCCAGAAGGTTTGCTGTGTCTCCTGCACAGTCTCAAGGGCATGGAGGAGATTCTAGGAGACAAGCAGTTACTCTAGGAGAGCTGGAGAGGGCCATAGAAGGTCCATAACCCATCAGCAGGACCAGTATCTGCTCCTTTGGGCAAGGAGGAACAGGATGAGCACTGCCAGAGCCCTACAAAATGACCTCCAGCAGGCCACTGGTGTGAATGTCTCTGACCAAACAACCAGAAAGACTTCATGAGGGTGACCCAAGGGCCCCATGTCCTCTAATGGGCCCTGAGCTCACTGCCCAGCAGCATGCAGCTCGATTGGCATTCGCCATAGAATACCAGAATTGGCAGATGCACCACTGGTGCCCTGTGCTTTTACAGATGAGAGCAGGTTCACCCTGAGCACGTGACAGAAGTGAAAGGGTCTGGAGAAGCCATGGAGAACATTATGCTGCCTGTAACATCATTCAGCATGAGCAGTTTGGTGGTGGGTTAATGATTGTCTGGGGAGGCATATCCATGGAGGGTCACACAGACCGCTACAGGCTTGACAAAGGCACCTTGGCTGCCATTAGGTATCAGGATGAAATCCTTGGACCCATTGTCAGACCCTATGCTGGTACAGTGGCTCCTGGTGCATGACAATTCCTGGCCTCATGTGGTGAGAGTATGCAGGCAGTTCCTGGAGGATGAAGGAATTGATACCATTGACTGGCCACCACACTTTCCTGACCTAAATCCAATAGAACACCTCTGGGACATTATGTTTTGGTCCATCCAATGCCACCAGGTTGCACCTCAGACTGTCCAGGAGCTCAGTGATGCCCTGGTCCAGATCTGGGAGGAGATCCCCACAACACCATCTGTCATCGCATTAGAAGCATGCACCGATGTTGTCAGGCATGTATACAAGAACACAGGGGCCATACAAAGTGCTGCGTACAATTTTGAGTTGCTGCAATTAAATTTTGGCAAAATGGACTAGCCTGCCACATAATTTTTCACTCTGATTTTTGGGGCGTCTTTGAATTCAGGGCTCTGTAGGTTGATCATTTTCATTTCCATCAAACGATGTGGCATCCTTTCGTTCCTAACACATTACCCAGTCTATATCAGTATAGATATCCAGGAGGATTTCTTTTTCCCATTGAGATCTGATGTGTTTTCAAAGTGTTCCTTTAATTTTTGAGCAGTTTATATATATATATATATATATATATATATATATATATATATATATATATATATATATATATATACATATATACAGTGGTGTGAAAAACTATTTGCCCCCTTCCTGATTTCTTATTCTTTTGCATGTTTGTCACACAAAATGTTTCTGATCATCAAACACATTGAACCATTAGTCAAATATAACACAAGTAAACACAAAATGCAGTTTTTAAATGATGGTTTTATTATTTAGGGAGAAAAAATCCAAACCTACATGGCCCTGTGTGAAAAGTAATTGCCCCTGAACCTAATAACTGGTTGGGCCACCCTTAGCAGCAATAACTGCAATCAAGCTGCTGATAACTTGCAATGAGTCTTTTACAGCTCTGGAGGAATTTTGGCCCACTCATCTTTGCAGAATTGTTGTAATTCAGCTTTATTTGAGGGTTTTCTAGCATGAAGCGCCTTTTTAAGGTCATGCCATAGCATCTCAATTGGATTCAGGTCAGGACTTTGACTAGGCCACTCCAAAGTCTTCATTTTGTTTTCTTCAGCCATTCAGAGGTGGATTTGCTGGTGTGTTTTGGGTCATTGTCCTGTTGCAGCACCCAAGATCACTTCAGCTTGAGTTGACGAACAGATGGCCGGACATTCTCCTTCAGGATTTTTGGTAGACAGTAGAATTCATGGTTCCATCTATCACAGCAAGCCTTCCAGGTCCTGAAGCAGCAAAACAACCCCAGACCATCACACTACCACCACCATATTTTACTGTTGGTATGATGTTCTTTTCTGAAATGCTGTGTTCCTTTTACGCCAGATGTAACGGGACATTTGCCTTCCAAAAGTTCAACTTTTGTCTCATCAGTCCACAAGGTATTTTCCCAAAAGTCTTGGCAATCATTGAGATGTTTCTTAGCAAAATTGAGACGAGCCCTAATGTTCTTTTTGCTTAACAGTTGTTTGCGTCTTGGAAATCTGCCATGCAGGCTGTTTTTGCCCAGTCTCTTTCTTATGGTGGAGTCGTGAACACTGACCTTAATTGAGGCAAGTGAGGCCTGCAGTTCTTTACGTTGTCCTGGGGTCTTTGTGACCTCTCAGATGAGTCGTCTCTGCGCTCTTGGGGTAATTTTGGTCGGCCGGCCACTCCTGGGAAGGTTCACCACTGTTCCATGTTTTTGCCATTTGTGGATAATGGCTCTCACTGTGGTTCGCTGGAGTCCCAAAGCTTTAGAAATGGCTTTATAACCTTTACCAGACTGATAGATCTCAATTACTTCTGTTCTCATTTGTTTCTTTGGATCTTGGCATGATGTCTAGCTTTTGAGGTGCTTTTGGTCTACTTCTCTGTGTCAGGCAGCTCCTATTTAAGTGATTTCTTAATTGAAACAGGTGTGGCAGTAATCAGGCCTGGGGGTGGCTACGGAAATTGAACTCAGGTGTGATACACCACAGTTAGGTTATTTTTAACAAGGGGGCAATTACTTTTTCACACAGGGCCATGTAGGTTTGGATTTTTTCTCCTAAATAATAAAACCATCATTTAAAAACTGCATTTTGTGTTTACTTGTGTTATATTTGACTAATGGTTAAATGTGTTTGATGATCAGAAACATTTTGTGTGACAAACATGCAAAAGAATAAGATATCAGGAAGGGGGCAAATAGTTTTTCACACCACTGTATATATATATACACACACAAACATTTTAAAGTCTCCTCTTTTTAAAGATGCCAGGATACACTGGGGTAAGGATCGTTCACTTAACATCTCTGAAATGAAGTGGAAAGGCAGCCATGCACAGAATACACTCTGGCAACATATACTCAACACATTCAATTTAAAATCTCTTATCAATCACATTTATCTCATTTTAAAATTGTCTGAAATGTTTCCAGGCCAAGATTCAACCTGTGAACATTGCAGTCTAGCTCCAGCCTCACTGGGCCACATGTTTTGGGCGTGCACGTCATCATTCTGGTCAAAACTTCCTTGACTGCCTTATCAGACAGCCTTGGTATCACAATCACTCGTAACCCATTAACAGCTGTGTTTGGTGGACTTGCAGACGACCTAATGTAAAGAAGGACAAACAAGCTGTCATTTCCTTTACCTCACTATTAGCACGTGGACTTCTTTTGCTCAACTGGAAGAACCCTAGCCCATCTCTTATAAGTCAGTGGGTAACTGATGTTCCATACAATTTGAAATGGGAAAAAAATTTAATTCTCACTTTGAGGATTTGTTCAAAACTTTAACATATGGCAAGATGTAATTGATCAAATCTTAAACAGTAAATGCTTATTCTATTACGGTAAAGGACACTCTTGTTTCTTTGTTGTTGTCTCTCCTCTCTTTCTCCCGGGCGGGGTTTGAATTATGGTTTGTTAAATTTGACATGATTCTAAGGAATGCTGCCTTTAAATAAAATGTATAAAATAAGAAAAAAAATCTGGGTTTTCGAATCAAAATTGCAGGTGTAGCCTTAGTGCCTTTGTGAAAGTCGTCTGGCCATCTAAAGCCTTGTGAATTTTACGATTACAATTGTTGTCCAGTGCATTGTTCTCATTTTTGATATTCACAGGGTACACCCATGCAACCTCTTATATTAATTTTTTATCTGGAAATTCAGTCAGGCCTCTTTTCCAGTTGGCTTGTCCAGATGTGCTTTCTAGCCTGCTTCACATTGCCAGCCACACTGAAATTCTGCTGCTCAGATTTGTCTGTAGAAGCGCCAGTGCCACAGGGCTACACTGTGTGAGCTTCCACTTCTGTGCCTGCATCTGTCTGGCATTCATCTAACATTAACCTTTTATATTTAACTGAACTTCACAGTGCACTGCAGAGTTATTCAGATTAAACATGGAGAAAAACATCAGTGGAAGGCTGCAAATTATGGAATGGTTTGTGCTGGGAGGTGCCGGCATATTTCCACAACAAGTCAGGATGACTCCTTAGATGCACAGTAATGTTTACCAGCAAATTAAACCAACGTGAAGTGCACAAATAAAAACAGACTTACATCTATTGATGAATGAAACAGCAGACTTTAATTTGGCATATGGTTTTGCAAAGTTACTCCAAAATTTGTTTCACATGCAGTTTTGTGGTTTGTGAAAACGTTTCACATTGTAGAATGGCTTAGGTGTGACCCTCTTGTAATCTTCTTCTTCATTCGGCTGCTCCCGTTAGGGGTCGCCACAGCGAATCATCTTCTTCCATATCTTTCTGTCCTCTGCATCTTGTTCTGTTACACCCATTGCCTGCATGTCCTCTCTCACCACATCCATAAACCACCTCTTAGGCCTTCCACTTTTTCTCTTCCCTGGCAGCTCTATCCTTAACATCCTTCTCCTAATATACCCAGCATCTCTCCTCTGCACATGTCCAAACCAACACAATCTCGCCTCTCTGACTTTGTCTCCCAACTTAAGCTGACCCTCTAATGTCCTCATTTCTAATGCTGTCCATCCTCGTCACACCCAATGCAAATCTTAACATCTTTAACTCTGCCACCTCCAGCTCTGTCTCCTGCTTTCTACTCAGTGCCACCGTCTCCAACCCATATAACATAGCTGATCTCACTACCGTCCTGCAGACCTTCTCTTTCACTCTTGCTGATACCCGTCTGTCACAAATCTCTCCTGACACTCTTCTCCACCCATTCCACCCTTCCTGCTTTTCACTTCTGGACTTGCTGAGGAGATTCAGGTCTTTTGATGTGTGCAACAAGCTTCTGGAAATGTTCTACTAGTCCATAGTAGCCAGTGTGGTTCTCTACACTGCAGTCTCCTGAGGAAGCAACCGGAGCTCAAAAGAAGTGCAATGCCTGAACAAACTTATCAAGAAAGCCTGCGCCATCACACAGTGAACCCTGGACACACTGGTGGTTCTTGTGGAAAAGAGGCAAAATTGGATGCCATCATGAAAAATCCCCTCCAACCCCACCGGGAGGTGCTCACTCTTGGAGCAGTTTTTAGTCACAGGCTCACTCCACCACTAAGAAGCACCTCTGGGGGTCTTTTCTGTCCACTGCTATCAGACAATTCAATGCTTCCACCTGACTTTATTTATTTACTTATCAATCGACTGGCTGTATCATCTGTCCTGCAAGTCCATATCCTTGTCTTTTATGTTTCTGCTGCTGTTTGCATTTGAGTTTTCCCAATGGGATTAATAAAGTTGATCTAATCTAATGAACCATTATTTTAAGAGTGCAGTTTATTAATGGGTGACTGTGAAACCACAGTAAACTGGAAAATACAAAGAAGCTGTGCTTGTGCAGAATTCCAGCTCAGCAAGAAGTTAACTGCAGTTATGGAATCCAATCACACACAAAAATTGAAAAAATGAAGATGACAGCATTTAAAACCACATAAATATCTGCTTTCTTAACCTTATAAATAAATAAAACCACAGGCTTGTTGTGTATAAAACAGGGCTTCTTTGGAATTTGATGCTTTACTGGTGAATTTCACTGTGAATGATCAATACGCGAGATAAACTACACAAGGCCAGATTTTGCAGAATGGATCCGTCGAGTGTTGTTACGACCTCTTTAAACTCAGTCGGGGCTTAAAATAAATAAAAATGCCAGCCATGCCCTGGCTGCTGCCACCTAGGAGTCTGTGTTTGTAATTTGAATATTGAGAGCGCTGTGTGCAATGCACACATTTTGAAAACATTTTTTTTTTTAAAGCTTTACCTAAAATGTTATTTCTTGACGTTATTTGTAATATCACTTCGTTCTCCGGTTTGCCGGGCAGCCACTTTTGAACTTTTAGCATTCGGTTTCTTCTTGATGCCTATTTGCGGATTTTTTAAAAGGTTACTAATAAGCATTAATTAAAGCAAACATGTCCTCCTACTTGCTGGCAAAATGACCGAGCGGTTAATGCCACAGATGCAGGTTTTTCTCGGCTTGTCTCCACGCGGCCGTTTGCGCCTCTTGCACATTTGTCATCTCGCAGGCTGAAGGCGGGGAGGACGCGAGATTCGTGGGCGACCCGCCGAGCGATCGTTAATTACGGACGCGCAGACTCCGACCGCTGACCTGCGCTCACCCGTCTCCATGTCGCCGCTCCTCCTGGCTTTGTCGCGCAGTCCGCTGGTACTTATTTTATAAAGCCAAAGACACTAAAGCCCAATCCATTATTTCTTGTACCAATTTCTTGTACCAATCATTTAAAATGTAATTGATATGGAATTGATTCAATGGCTGCTTTACGTTTCTCTAACCTTTTTATTCAGCAGATTGATAAAACTTTATAGATTTTTACGATTGCGTATTGTGAAGCTTTTGGACCATAAAATACGCAATTCTTTGTTTAATCACTGCCGCATATGACGGGTTCGTGTCTTGATGCGTATATTACAATCAGTAATGTAGAACTATTAATGGGGTGGGTAGCGCCCGATCGCTTTCAGTGTGCAGTTGGCACGGTCTTTCAGTGTGTGCCCTGAACTTTCTCCGCGATTACTATTCAAAAACGAGTGCGCCTGCGTACCCGTGCCCTGCGCTCCATCATCGTTTTTCCCCCACAATGTTGCCCGGCTAGGCTTATGCCCTGACACTAAATGAGATTATGCACACTGAAGAATGAACTGGTGCTCCACAGGCTTCTGTCCTCCGTATTCGCCACTGACCCTGCAGCCAATCACACCTCTAACTCCATCACTACAGTCCATGACGACAGCACCATTAATGATGGGACAGCTTACACAGAAGAGATGTAACTGCTTGTACTCAATGGTGGAAGAGCAACAATCGCAGCAACAAGGAGAGGTTGATAGACTTCAGGACCACATTGCCATCTACATTAAGCTGTGGAAAAAGCAGAGAGCTTTAAGTTCCTTGTATTCACAATCACTGATGAACTGAAGTGGGCACAACACATTTTGGCTGCAGCCAAGGCAGCTCACCAACGCCTCTATCTCCTCAGATTCCTGAAGACAGCTCGCAATTCTCCATCTCTCCTTACAAACTTCTACAGGGGCACAATGGAGTCCATCCTCACTGTATCTAATCCTGGTAAGGCACCTGCTTGGCTCATGAAGGCAACGCACCAAAGAGGAGTGATGAAGATGGCACAGAATATTACTGGGACTCAAGCTGCCTTCTGTTTGGGGAACATAAGACATTCGCTGAAGTACAAAGGAAAAACAGCCATCCTGAACAATTGCTTTTCACTCCCCTCCCTTCTGGCAAAGCTTAAAACACCACTCGTGGCTTTCACACCAGCAGATTTAGTGACAGTTTAATTCTACAAGTCATAAGGTTGATGAACAGTCAATCAGAAAAACAAATACTGTAATATAATAAGCAGTGTGTATAAATATCCATCCAAGGACATGAGGAAGCTGGAGCCTATCCCAGCCAGCACCAAGCACAAGGCAGGAACATGGCAATGGCCAATTGCAGGATGTACTCGCACACATCAGGGGAAGTTTAGCATCGCCAGTCCACCAAACCTGGAGAAATCCATGTGAACAGGAGGAGAACATGCAAATGCCACACAGAGGACTTGAGCACCAGTCCCCTTCTTGCAAGGCACTGTGCAGCCCTCTCTCTTTTTATCATCTCGTATATAAATGTCTACGCGTGTGTGTGTGTGTGTGTGTGTGTGTCTGTCTGTCCGGCCAGGGAGTGAGAGGTGGAGTCAGAGTAAGTGCTCCACTTCCGAGGAAACAGAAAACTCGTTTAGCTGCTAATAATACCAGTGAGGCCAGCATGTCAGCAAAATGAAAAGCTTAGAAGAAAGACAAAGTCGCTTAGCTGCTAATGTCGGAAAAACGGTGTCCCTTTTACTTTTCCTCCCACCACTAATGCACAAGCAAGGAGAGCACATCGACAAAACGAATCCTCCTAGGAGAGAGACGCCCAGAGTAGTTCCTTTTTAAAGCACCGTCTTACACAGCTGGTATATCTATCTGCTCTCTCTCTATATACATAAAATCCTAAGCCTAAAAGTGCAACAATTTTATGTGACATTTTTATGTCACTTTTTTGTCACACTTTAAATTGGGCTTATTTGAAAATCTACATATATATGTTTGGTATCATTCTTTTCAGAATTTATTGGACTTTAATGTGATGTTGTTAGATTTTCAGATTCTTATTCCATTTTTAAATTATAAAAACTAAAAAATATCAAAAAATCACATCCCGCGAGATGAGACTTTGTGCCAAGAGTTTTAACCACACCCAGAGCCGGAAATAAAAGACAAAGAGTAGGACAGCTGCTGCACAGGCTTTTAAATGTTCAAAGCGCCTCGCGAGATGCTGATCACAGTGCACGGCAGCACCTGATTGAGCAAAGAGGAGGTAAAAAAAAACAAAACTTTATTTGTTTCCCATTGTATCACCATTTAAGAGGGGGTTTCGAAGGAGCAACCGTGTCACCTTGGAGTGCATTCAGCCCCCCTCTTCACAACGCAAGCAGCAGAGACGCGTAGTGGCTGGCACATACGGCAGGCCAGGGGGGAGGGGTTGGGGGGTTGGCGAGCGAAGCGAGCAGGGGGGAACCCCATAGTATACACACACACACACACACTCAATATATATTTTTTGTAGTGTGTTTGTATTTTGTTTCACACAAGTGCTTAGGGGACATCCTTAGGTCTCTGCCAAGATAAGCAATTCCAGCTTGGGGCTAGAGGGGGCGCTGCTATGAACAACAACTGCAGCTCTGACAAGCAGTCCACAGATGACCTCTGACCACACCCACACCTCTGAGTGAAGCTCCTCCCCTTTTTGGGATGTTTCCTATACATTCAGCCCTTCGACCAAAGTTGGGCGTTCATTTAGGGACTCAAAAGCACAACAAGACGAGGCCATATATAAGAACAGAGATAAAAATAACAAACTATCGTTTCTGTTCATTTTGATTTTGCCTTCATTATTTTGTTGAAAGGGGATAATTACCAGGCTGGTACCCGAACCTTTGAACCCATGTCCAACACATTGAGGGTTGTGACAGTTGTGCGTACGTGAGGCTGGCAACTTGAGCACTTACGAGAACGGTGACAATGTGACACTCATTTGAGTTAATAAAGTTAATAAAGCTATTGTAATAATCATAACCCGCGTGTCTTTTTCCATACAAACAACTGTAAACCTACTTTTGCTCACCCCTATATATTATAGATGAATGTTGTAGAACTGTGTGTATATATTTTATGGGGGGGGGGGTATACTCCAGGTATTCCAGAAAAATTTAGGAAAATGGAACAGCGGAATTTGGAGCAATGTTGTGCCATTAAATTTTGTGTTAAGCTTGGAGAATCGGCAAGTGTGACGAAGTTAAAACAGGCCTATGGGGAATATTCTTTATCCCGAGCTCAAGTTTTTCGCTGGCACAAATAATTTTTGGAAGGCAGAAAACACGTTGAAGATGAACACCGTTCAGGGAGGACTTCAACTTCGAAAAGCAATGAAAACTTCGAACGTGTGAACACTCGTGTGAGATCAGACCGTCATTTAACATTAAGAATGTTGAGTGAACAATTCAATTTGAACAGATTTACCGTTCATCAAATTTTGACTGAACATTTGCACATGCGAAAGGTCTGTGCCAAAATGGTGCCGAAAAACTGCCCTCTCCATAACAGAATTTTTGACATCAAAAGGCATTCCTGTGGTTCCCCAGCCCCCTTATTCACCTGACCTCAGTCCGTGTGACTTTTTCCTTTTTCCTAAACTGAAAAATGTCCTCAAAGGACGTCATTTCAGGACTTTAGAAAACATCCAAAAGAGTGTAACGGACGTGCTGAAGACCATACCGGTTGAAGACTTCCAGCGCTGCTACCAACAGTGGGAACGTCGTCTCCATCGGGGTGTAGCTGCCCAAGGGAACTACTTCGAAGGGGATAACATTGATGTTTGAAAAAAATAAAAACTTTGGTAAATAAAAAATCAGTCTCATTACTTTTCTGCCAGACCTCGGTATATCAAACACACACTAGGGTCAAATTAGAATAGCCAATGCACCCAACCTGCATGTCTTTGGACCGTGGGAGGAAACCGGAGCACCCGGAGAGAACATGCAAACTCCACGCAGGCAGGACCCAGGAGGAGAACCCGGGTCTCCTAACTGCGAGGCAGCAGCGCTACCCACTACACCACCGTGCCGCCCATCTATGTATATATACACACTATATATATATATATATATATATATATATATATATATATACACACACACACACATATACAGTATATATACACACACACACACACAATATATATATATATATATATATATATATATATATATATATATATATATATATATATATTGTCACACATGTAGCTAAAGGGCTTGAGTAAGTAAATGTTCAAAGTGCCTCACGAGATGCTGATCACAGTGCACGACAGCAGCTGATTGAGCAAAGAGGAGGTAAAAAAAAAACAACTTTATTTGTTTCCCATTGTATCACCATTTAAGAGGGGGTTTCGAAGGAGCAACTGTGTCACCTTGGAGTGCATTCATCCCCCCTCTTCACAACGCTATGTGTATATATACACACTCTATCTATCTATCTATATATATATATATATATATATATATATATATATATATATATATATATATATATATCTATATCTATATCTATCTATATATATATATACATACACACACACACAATATATAGCTTACTCAAGCTAAAGGGCTTGAGTAAGGGCAGTTCCAAAGCATGCCGGGATGTGGCAGAGTGCACTGACTCTTTTTCTCCCTTTCCTGTAGACCATTCACAGGAGATCCCACCTGGCTCTTTTGATGTCACATTCGGGACCGAGCCTATGGAAGAAGACCTTGCCGGCCCCGGCCCCTGTGATGTCACGTCTGGACTCGAACCAATGGCTGAAGACGATGAGCCCGATCCATTTGATCTCACATTCTGTCTTTCCCTTTCAAAACCTACACCTTTCCCCTAGTCCCTCAGTACTGTTTTGGACTTGGTTTTGTGCACATCAGTGCTGTATTTGCTGATAATTACTTTTGCAGCCAGGATCCAAGATTATACGGGTTGCTGCCCCAAACCTTTATCTGACTCTGTCTCGTGTTTGTGACTATATATATATATATATATATATATATATATATATATATATACACCCAGTATATGTATATTCACACATAGACCTAGTAAACATACATATTACATACACATATAACATACACACACACAGTATTATATATTACATGCTCTATATACACGTTATTTTATTTACTCATTGATTTTTTGTAACTGTTGTAAATTTATATGCAAGTCAGTATTTCATTGCACCGAGTACACATGCAGGACAGTAAACTTATCTTGGTTTGAATGAAAGCGACTCATACACTGCAGTAGGTAGAGTTTTTTTCGACTATCTTAATAATGCAACATCCATTTTTCAGGGGGACAAAAAACAAAGGTGCTCCATTTGGATTTTGACTCCGTAATTGACATCACTGTATTTAATTCTGAGTTTTCTCCTTTAATTGTCACTCCACCCATCAATTGTCTTTTCATTTTCTCATGACAGCACAATGGTGCAGTGGTTAGTTCCCCAGAATTTCACGGTGTTTTTCCTTCTCTTTGGGTCTAAATGTTCTTTTCTGGGCACTCAGTGACATGCCCACTGAACCCTTTAAACTGGCACAGCTTGAGGGTGTGAGGTGGGATGTCAGCGAGTGTTCTCTGTTATGGACTGGCCCCTACCTACCTTACGCCCGATGCTGCCAGATATTCTCCATTTATTCACCCATTGTGTAATCGTGTCCTCATCAATAAAGGGTTGCAGAGTCTAAACTGGCAGCACAGGGCACAAAGCAATGAACAGTTCTGAACGGGATGCCAGTCATCAATCCAAGCCAGTTTAGAGTCTCCAGTGCTGATATTTGGAATATAAGAAGGTGGAAATTCATG
Organism: Polypterus senegalus; assembly: GCF_016835505.1. Lineage (NCBI taxonomy): Eukaryota > Metazoa > Chordata > Cladistia > Polypteriformes > Polypteridae > Polypterus > Polypterus senegalus. Next base: position 20,173,513 of record NC_053163.1, read on the forward strand.
CAGCTATAAAGAGAACTTCTAAACCCTGCACAGGTGGTGACATTTTAGGTTTTCACAAAATCGCCTTTGAGGCTTTAGAAATAAGCACAAAGCTTCATCTTCCGACAGACTCACACCATGCAGTGACAATATACAGTTGACTACAAAAGGTAAGTGGTTTCTATTTCAATTTTAAATCAATTTCATTTTAATATTATCTGTCCTCTCCTTAAGCCTCGTTTGAATTTCAGATACCTTGCATTCGAAAATTCGGAAACAAAACACGCAAACGCATCACTAGTTTCCATTCAGCTGTCTCAAGTGATTCGAGCTGTGAAATTGCCACTTTTATAACAAAAAGACTGCAAGCCATCCTAAAACAGAGACACAGCAAGAAACAGTTTGATCAAATCCACAGTCAGTTAGGACGCCCCACCCAAAAACAGAGGAGGAAGCTGACAGTCCTACCTTGAAGAGGTCATATCAGTCTGTGGGCCTTGAGACTTCTCCAACCCAAGCTTAGTGAAAATCCCCACTAAGACCATAATTGCCACCACCCCGCAGATGACATACACAATCATATTGGTCCGGTCTCTGTCTGGGTCATTGTGAATTTCGTTAATGGGGGCTGGGGGTTTGCCCGTGTTGGCCCAGTTTGGAGTGTCATAGTTGGAACAGGCTGTCTGGTCCAGTCGATCATGTCGAAACTGACAGCAGAACCTGTAGCCGCATGTGCCACAGCAGTATAAATACATCCCAGCATTACAGTTAAAAGGGGGGTCCCACTGGCCCATAACATCATAGTAGCCTCTGCATCGGCTACCCATCGGTGGGTCCAAGAGGTCAGTTTCTGGGGTAGGTATGGTTGCTTCTGTTGGAACCTGTGTTTGGTTAACTGGTATGTCAGGATCCATCTCTGCATTCTTGGAATTCTGCACTAAAGTGACCAGCGTCCATAAAGAGAAGAGGCTGACCCACAGGATGTAGCTCAAGATCTTGCTGGTCACAAAGTAATCCATCTCTCTGGCCATTCAGGAACACAATGTGGACGAATGAAGTGCAGCGCTTCCTCAGCGGCTGTTAGTTAACTGGCTGATTGGATGGACTTTATAAGCTGGAGGTCGAGTCATCTGTCACTGATTGAAGTTGACGTGCATACATAAATATATGCATTGAAATTAAGTCCTTTTTTTAATATAATGTAAATTGCAACCAAAATGATCCGCTCTTGAGGAGTAAAAAGTTTTAGGAAAATTGCATCTTTTAATGGAAAGCAAATGGAATCAGTTGCTCAGCCCGCATTGACCTTCTCCAACAACGATAAGGGGGTGTGGCTGCTAAAAAGCAAACGCCAAATCAAGTGAGCGTCTCCACTCTGACAAAAGACCGCAAATATTCTCAATCACGCTGTTTAAGCGCACGACAGCATGTGCGCGCTCTTGGCTTTCTTGTTTCAATGCGCAGCTCAAGAAAAAATAAATAAATAAATACAAATAAAAATAAAAAGCCTCCAAAGACCGAAAAAAAGAACTAACAAGTGTCAAAACTGTCATCGGCGAGACGAGCTCTCAGTTCCCGCTGTCTCTTAACAGCCCGCAGCCGAAGCTTAAAAAACAAAAAAGAATATCCAAGAGGCTTAAATGCGCAGCTTCTCTCTCTGCCTGCCGGTAGTTGCAAAAGGCCAACAAACAAAAAGTGAAGAGAACGCTTTCAAAGAAGACGTCGGGAAGGCGCCCGGTCCAAGCAGCGCTCGTGCCAGCCTCCCGACTTGGATGGTTGATTTCTGGGTCCGCTTCACGCCACCCGTGCAGAAGGCGTGCTTAGTGTTCATCAAGTGAGAAGAAGTGCGCTCCGGGGTGGGCTGACTCTCCTCAGGGGTCGGTGCGGTTAGAGTTGCTGATAGTGCTGCGATCTCTTTTGGGGTCTCTTTTTCTTTTTGTTGCTGCCTCTGTCCAGAGCGTCTCCTCTTCAGCGAGTGACTGTGCCTTGAACGGAGCTGCGCGCACAATCCCGGGAAGCATCATCTCCAGCCCCCCTCCGTCCCCCGCATCGCCCCGCCGGCTCGGTCTTTCTCTCCTCCTCTTTTTGCCTCTCTCTGTCACTCTCTCTCTCTCTCCGTTTCTCGCTCACTCCCTCTTTGTCTCCCATTTCTACTGTTCATCACTTTATATCCGTTTTTTATCCCGTCCTCCTTTGTTGCTCGCTCCCATCTGCCCTTTTCGTTAACACGCCGTGCCACTTTTGTCTTTTCTGCCCGCTTCTTCTTCGCTTGGATTCTTAAATTATCTCTCGCACGTCGCTCTTCCCTTTTTTCACCATCCTGTTTGCCTTCTGTTTAGATTTTCTTTTCATCATTTTGTTTTGCAAGAATTAATAATGGCTGTAAAGACTCCTTTCTCATTCTCTCCACGGCTGATTCTTACCTGATTAATTCTGAAGTGATACGAAAGGTTCAGAGAATGCTCGGACCAATCGAAGTACACCGTTAAAAAAATTAAGGTGCAAGAGCAGATCTACAGAGAAGAGACCCATCCGCATGGGGGTAACAGCAAGAAACTTGATTTATTTAAATCCGCAACCTGCTCCTTACAGTAAACAGCTGAACAGATGGTAACAGGTTAATGAAATACTAATAGCTAATAGGACTGCATGGTAAGGTCGGGTTTACTTAACTTAGTGTCCTGCTAGGTCGTCTAGACATTATGGCCCTGTCCACACCAGCGTTCAGATCTTGTTAAATGAATGCACTCGGAGTGCTTAAATTACGTTTTCTTGTGGCTATTAATTGTAAAACAATGTTGCATTTGCGTTCCTTTGCCTGGTAAATGCCAACCTGCAGCCCAGATTGTAGTTTTGTTGTGTTTTACCCATGAAAGATAGTTATCTGAAGTCCAGAGTGCTTTTAACCTGTGGGGTTCGAGGTCCATCCTTCGATGTAATCATGATATTTGGGTCAGTTGGCTTTATTAGACCTGAAGATTGACCTCCTGCTGTTAAAAATGTAGACAGAGAAAACCTCGCTGCCTCTATGTGTTCACCCACTGACTGCACATCTATTAAGAAATATACGATGATTTCCATCTAAGTTATACAAACCCTGCTGGAGGTCAGTTTCGAGTTTTGATTGCCTGCTGCAGCAGGTACAACACCATATTATATGCGTGTCAGTGTTAGACCCGAGGAGTCGCTACTTGTCACCTTCTTCTTCTTCTTTCGGCTGCTCCCGTAAGGGGTTTGCCACAGTGGATCATCTTTTTCCAACTCTTCCTGTCCTCATCATCTTGTTCTGTTACACCCATCACCTGCATGTCCTCTCTCACCACTTCCTTAAACCACCTCTTAGGCCTTCCTCTTTTCTTCTTGCCTGGCAGCTCCATCTCTACCATCTCCCAATATACTCGGCATATCTCCTCTGCACATGCCCAAACCAATGCCATCTTGCCTCTATGACTTTGTCTCCAACCTGAGCTGACCCTCTAATGTCCTGATTTCTAATCCTGTCCATCCTCGTCACACCCAATGCAAATCTTAACATTTTTAATCCTGCCACCTCCAGCTCTGTCTCCTGCTTTCTGGTCAGTGGCACAGTCTACAACCATATAACATAGCTGGTCTCACTAGCGTCCTGTAGACCTTCCCTTTCACTCTTGCTGATACTGGTATGTCACAAATCACTCTTGACACTCTTCTCCACCCATTCCACACTGCCTGCACTCTCTTCACCAGTCCCCATTACACTGAACTGTTGATCCCAAGTATTTAAGCTCATCCACCTTCGCCAACTCTACTCCCTTCATCCTCACCATTTCACTGACATCCCTCTCATTTACACACAAGTGTTCTGTCATGGTGGTCCTGCTGACCTTCATTCCACTCCTCTCTAGAGCAGATCTTCACCTCTCCAGGGTCTACTCAACCTGCTCCCTACTCTCACAACAGATCACAATGTCATCAGTAAACATCATAGTCCACGGGGACTCCTGTCTAATCTCGTCTGTCAACCTGTTCATCAACATTGTAAATAAGAAAGGGCTCAGAGCCGATCCCTGATGTAATCCCACCTCCACCTTGAATAAATCTGTCACTCCTACCGCAGAACTCACCACAGTCACACTTCCCTCATACATATCCTGTACAACTCTTGCATACTTCTCTGTCACTCCCGACTTCCTCATACAATGCCATGACCCCTCCCTGTCATATGCTTTCTCCAGGTCCACAAAGACACAATACAACTCCTTCTGGCCTTCTCTTTACTTCTACATCAACATCCTCAGAGCAAACATCGCATCTGTGGTGCTCTTTCTTGGACAACAAATTGCAGACAACAACACTGACCTCATAGGTACTACAGTCTGCAGTTACACTCTGTTGGGAATTTGGTGCAGCCCTGTTGGGTTCCATGGGGGCCGCTGGGGGAGCTGCAGAGCCCTATAGTGGATCTTCAGCACACCTGGGAGTGATTAATTCAGGAAGCCCGAGTCAGGCAAAAGGAAGAAAAAGCTTTCTGGGAGTGGAGTTGAGGCGACCAAGAAGGAGAAGAAGAAGGAAAAGGGACTGTGTTGTACTTTGCCTTGTGAGTCTTGTGTGGTACTTTAAGTATTGTGCTGTGGGGAGTAGGGTGAAATGCTCCCCAATTGTAAATAAAAGGTGTGTTGTGTGGTAAACTCGTGTCTGCCTGTCTGTGTCGGATTAGGGCGGCTGTACGCGCTCTGGTGGTCCACACTGTGTTTGGTGGATGCCCAGATGGGATTAAAGTAGAGAAGGACAAAAAAAAACCTGTAATTTCCTTTACCACTCTATTAACACGTAGACTTCTATTGCTCAACTGGAAGAATCCCACCCCACCACTCTTAATTCAGCGGGTAGTTGGTGTTCTATACTACTTGAAATTGGAAAAAAATCTAATTCTGACTTGCAGGATCTGTTCAAAACTTTTTCAAAATATGGCAGGATCTAATCAATAACATTTTAGAATAAGTTTCCATTTCGGGGAAAAGGATTCTCTTCTTTTCCTGCTCCCTTTATAGGGTAGCTGCGGTTGTTGGCTCCTCTCTCCTTCTCTTGGGTGGGGGGTTGAGTTTTCCTTTAATTTGGTAAATTTGACTTGACAGTAGGGAATGTTATCAATTTCAAATTATAATCAATAAAAATAAATTCTCAAGGGTTTGGGGTCGATTTGTTTCAAACCAGTTTTGTTAAACTTAACTTGCATATGTGGAATGTTTTTTGATTTTAATAACATAAAATATAAAGAAAAATAAATAAAATGGCTATGTGTACTTTCTTGAAATTTTGCATTATTGTTCATGTGATCTAAAATATACAATAGGCTTCATGGAGTTTCAAGAACTTCACTGGGGAGTTGTAACGCACTGTAAAATAACATCTCTTTAGTGACACTTTATTGGGTGGTGTGGTTCCTTGACAAAGGACAATTTCATTCTGGGAAGAGTTCTTCACATTTGACGTTGGATCCTTAGGTTTTAAGAAGGTTCATAATATCTGGTGTCACAGACGGCTGGGGTTGGAGCCCAGCCGGGACGCCCGAGCGGATCGGAGGAGGGCTGGTACCTCCTCCCGACCACGAGGGGGCAACCGCCTTGGTTTTCTTGGTGGCCTCGGGTAAGGGGCTTGGAAGCCCAACCCTGTAGGGGCCCATGGCCACCGCTAGGCGGCGCCCCGGTACCTGAAGAAACCTGGAGCCCAGCACTTCTGCCACACCAGGAAGTGCTGGGAGGAAGACGACGGGGGACACCCGGAGGGCTTCCGGGTGCGCAGCTGGCACTTCCGCCACACTGGGGCGTGTCCGCGGAGGAATGCCGGGAAGCAGCTGGAGCCCATCCGGGGTGTGATAAAAGGGGCCGCCTCCCTTCATTCAAGAGTGGAAGTCGGGTGGAAGAGGACGGAGCTGGAGAGAAGACTGGAGGCAGCCCGAAGAAAGGCTTAAAGGACTGTGAGAGGCCCGGACTTTGGGGGATCAGTGCTGGAGGCACTGGGTTTGTGTGCACTTTAAACTTGTAAATAGTTATAAAGAAACATGTGTGTGGTGGAAGAAACGATGTCCGTCTGTCTGTGTCCGGGTCCCATTCACACTAGACAAAACATTTAAATGTCTAGTAGGCTACTTAGCAAGGACAAGAAAATCAGAACTTAGCTTGTGTTACTGTATACGGCCCAAATAGTTTTAAAAATCAGGAGCTCAACTGGTATTTCACAAATCTGTTATCATCTATTCAAGGTTATTATTGAACGTGTTACGGATCTAAGTAAATGAAGGCTTTTTTTTTCTGGAACCTTCATATGGATGGGAACCAAATATGGTTCTCCTATGGTATCGATCTGAGGGACCGCTCTGGCACATTTCTTTTTAAAAGCTAAGCGGATGTTCATGAAATTTTGCAGGTATAGTACAGTTAACCCAACTTAACATACAGCGTTCATGGAGTTTCATTGTGAACTGGGGTTCAGTATATGGAACAACACAAAAAACTGTCACTTGGCCCAGCTTACAGGCCCTGTCAAAGATTCAGACTCAAAATGCCATCCACACTCTTAAAAATAAAAGTGCCAGAGTGGTACTTAAGAGCAATGCCATAGGGGAACCATTTTTGGATCGCAAAAGACCCATCCATGTGAAGGTTCCAGAAAGAGCCTCTCATTTATTAGATCCATAACAAGCTCCATACAGTGAATGACCATGAATCGGTGGTAGCAGATTTGTGAAACAGGAGTGGGTCACGATTTAAATGGACTCTTGCTACCTACAATAACGCAGGCTAAGTCCAGGTCTTCTTAATCTGTTAGTGGCCTGCAGTCTACCAGACACTAAATATTTCATTTTCTTCCACATATTAGAAAGCTTTTCAATCTCAAAGAACCAACTTCAAAAGCCAAGAGACCTTCCCAGAATTAAATTATGTTTGGTCAAGCAATGGCGCGATGAGGAACCACCCAACTCAGTAAAGAGCCATAAAGCACCTATCAGACACGTGTAGGTTTGGAGGAGACTCTCATCTGCATGCTCCACAGAGTCTACTCCTACTTGGACAAGGCCAGTACCACAGTCAGGATGATGTTCTTTGACTTTCCAGTGTTTTTAACTCCATTCTGCCTCATCAACTGGGGATAAAGCTCAAGGCTTTGAATCTTGATGCCACCACAGTCACCTGGATCATGGACTATCTGACCAACAGGAAGCAGTTTGTGAGGCTGAGGAACTGTCTGTCAGACATGGTGATGTGTAACACTGGAGCACCTCAGGTATCTGTCCCATCTCTCTTCCTGTTCACCACTCTACACAACGCTTGATGTCTTCAGATATTTTCAGATGATTTGTCCATCATAGGCTGCGTTAATAATGGAATGAGTCAGAGTAGAGGAAAGTTGTGGAGGACATTTTGTGGTGCAGGGACAACAACCTCCAGCTTAACATCAGCGAGACAAAAGAACTGGTGGAGGACTTCTAGCATGCTAAGAAGCCATCCATGGGGAGGATGTGGAAGTGGTGCATAGCTGCCAGTACCTCGGGGTTCACATAAACATCAAACTGGACTGGTTTGACAACACAGTGGCACTGGAGAAGAAGAACCAGAGCAGGCTGGACTTGCTCAGGAGATTCAGGTCTTTTGATGTTTTCAACAAGCTATTGAAAATGTTCTACTAGTCCATAGTAGCCAGTGTGGTTCTCCACACTGCAGTCTCCTGAGGAAGCAACCTGAGCTAAAAAGAAGCGCAATGCCTGAACAAACTTATCAAGAACGCCTGCGCCATCACACAGTGAACCCTGGACACACTGGTGGTTCTTGTGGAAAAAGAGGAAAAATTGGAGGCCATCATGAAAAATTCCAACCAACCCCACCGGGAGGCGCTCTCTCTTGGAGCAGTTTTTAGTCACAGGCTCACTCCACCACTTTGTGCTAAGAAGCGCCTCTGGGGGTCTTTTCTTTCCACTGCAATCAGGCAATTCAGTGCTTCCACCCGAGTTTAATTATTAACTTATCAATCTACTGGCTGTATCATCTGTCCTGCAAGTCCATATCCTTGTTTTTTATGTTTCTGCTGTTGTATGCATTTGAATTTTCCCAATGGGATTAATAAACTTGATCTAATCTAATGAACCATTATTTTAAAGAGTGCAAATTATTAATGGGGGACTGTGAAACCACAGTAAACTGGAAAATACAAAGAAGCTGTGCTTGTGCAAAATTCCAGCCCAGCAAGAAGTTAACTGCAGTTATGGAATTCAATCACACACAAAAATGGAAAAAAATGAAGATGACAGCATTTAAAACCACATAAATATCTGCTTTCTTAACCTTAAAGCACCAAAGCACCAAAGAGGAGTGATGAAGACGGCACAGAATATTACTGGGACTCAAGCTGCCTTCTGTTTGGGGCACATAAGACATTCACTGAAGTAGAAAGGAAAAACAGCCATCCTGAACAACTGCTTTTCACTCCCCTCCCTTCTGGCAAAGCTTAAAACACCACTCGTGGCTTTCACACCAGCAGGTAAGGTTGATGAACAGTCAATCAGAAAAACAAATAATGTAATATAATAAGCAGTGTGTATAAATATCCATCCAAGGACATGAGGAAGCTGGAGCCTATCCCAGCCAGCACCAAGCACAAGGCAGGAGCGTGGCAATGGCCAATTGCAGGAGGTACTCACACACATCAGGGGAAGTTTAGCATCGCCAGTCCACCAAACCTGGAGAAACCCATGTGAACAGGAGGAAAACATGCAAACGCCACACAGAGGACTTGAGCACCAGTCCCCTTCTTGCAAGGCACTGTGCAGCCCTCTCTCTTTTTATCTCGTATATAAATGTCTACACGTGGAAGTGTGTATGTCTGTCTGTCTGGCCAGGGAGTGAGAGGTGGAGTCGGGGTAAGGGCTCCGCATTCGAGGAAACAGAAAACTCGCTTAATAATACCAGTGAGGCCAGCATGTCAGCAAAATGAAAAGCTCAGAAGAAAGACAAAGTCGCTTAGCTGCTAATGTCGGAAAAACGGTGTCCCTTTTACTTTTCCTCCCACCACTAATGCACAAGTGAGGCGAGCACATCGACAAAACGAATCCTCCTAGGAGAGAGACGCCCAGAGTAGTTCCTTTCAATTACCTGACATCTCTACATTTCAATTTTTTTCTGATGATTTCAATAGTTTCTAGGACCCCAGGCGTTTTAAAGCGCTGGCTTACACAGCTAGTATATCTATCTACTCTCTCTATATATAAAATCCTAAGCCTAAAAGTGCAACGATTTTGTGCAACAATTTTATGTGACATTTTTATGTCACTTTTTTGTCACACTTTAAATCGGGCTTATTTGAAAACCTACATATATATAGGTATATGTTTGGTATCATTCTTTTCAGAATGTATTGAACTTTAATGTGATGTTGTTAGATTTTCAGATTCTTATTCCATTTTTAAATTATAAACTAAAAAATATCAAGAACTCACATCCCGCAAGATGAGACTTTGTGCCAAGAGTTTTAACCACACTCAGGGCCGGAAATAAAAGACAAAGAGTAGGACAGCTGCTGCACAGCTCTCATGACAGCACAATGGTGCAGTGGTTAGTTCCCCAGAATTTCACGGTGTTTTTCCTTCTCTTTGGGTCTAAATGTTCTTTTCTGGGCACTCAGTGACATGCCCACTGAACTCTTTAAACTGGCACAGCTTGAGGGTGTGAGGTGGGATGTCAGCGAGTGTTCCCTGTTATGGATTGGTCCCTACCTTACGCTCGATGCTGCCAGATATTCTCCATTTATTCACCCATTGTGTAATCGTGTCCTCATCAATAAAGGGTTGCAGAGTCTAAACTGGCAGCACAGGGCACAAAGCAATGAACAGTTCTGAACAGGATGCCAGTCATCAATCCAAGCCAGTTTAGAGTCTCCCGTGCTGATATTTGGAATATAAGAAGGTGGAAATTCATGCAGCTATAAAGAGAACTTCTAAACCCTGTGACATTTTAGGTTTTCACAAAATCGCCTTTGAGGCTTTAGAAATAAGCACAGAGCTTCATCTTCCGATAGACTCACACCATGCAGTGACAATATACAGTTGACTACAAAAGGTAAGGGGTTTCTATTTCAATTTTAAATCAATTTCATTTTAATATTATCTGTCCTCTCCTTAAGCCTCGTTTGAATTTCAGATACCTTGCATTCCAAAATTCAAAAACAAAACACGCAAACGCATCACTAGTTTCCATTCAGCTGTCTCAAGTGATTCAAGCTGTGAAATTGCCACGTTTATAACAAAAAGACTGCAAGCCATCCTAAAACAGAGACACAGCAAGAAACAGTTTGGTCAAATCCACAGTCAGTTAGGACGCCCCACCCAAAAACAGAGGAGGAAGCTGACAGTCCTACCTTGAAGAGGTCATATCAGTCTGTGGGCCTTGAGACCATAAGACCATAATTGCCACCACCCCGCAGATGACATACACAATCATATTGTTCTGGTCTCTGTCTGGGTCATTGTGAATTTCATTTATGGGGGCTGGGGGTTTGCCCGTGTTGGCCCAGTTTGGATTGGCATAGTTCATACAGGCCATCTGATTCAGTTGATCGTGTCTAGACAGACAGCAGAACCTGTAGCCGCATGTGCCACAGCAGTATAAATACCTCCCAACTTTACAGTCAAAAGGGTGGGTCCCATTTGCCCATGACATCATAGTATCCTAGGCATTGGCTACCCATCGGTGGGTCCATGAGGTCAGTTTCTGGGGTAGGTATGGTTGCTTCTGTTGGAACCTGTGTTTGGTTAACTGGTATGTCAGGATCCATCTCTGCATTCTTGGAATTCTGCACTAAAGTGACCAGCGTCCATAAAGAGAAGAGGCTGACCCACAGGATGTAGCTCAAGATCTTGCTGGTCACAAAGTAATCCATCTCTCTGGCCATTCAGGAACACAATGTGGACGAATGAAGTGCAGCGCTTCCTCAGCGGCTGTTAGTTAACTGGCTGATTGGATAGACTTTATAAGCTGGAGGTCGAGTCATCTGTCACTGATGGAATCTGACGTGCATACATAAATATATGCATTGAAATTAAAAGTCTTTTTGAAAAATATAATGTAAATTGCAACCAAACTGATCCGCTCTTAAGGAGTAAAAAGTTTTAGGAAAATTGCATCTTTTAATGGAAAGCAAATGGAATCAGTTGCTCAGCCCGCATTGACCTTCTCCAACAACGATAAGGGGGTGTGGCTGCTAAAAAGCAAACGCCAAATCAAGTGAGCGTCTCCACTCTGACAAAAGACCGCAAATATTCTCAATCACGCTGTTTAAGCGCACGACAGCATGTGCGCGCTCTTGGCTTTCTTGTTTCAATCCTATAAAAAAAAAAGAAAAATAGATACAAATAAAAATAAAAAGCCTCCAAAGAACTTAACAAGTGTCAAAACTGTCATCGGCGAGACGAGCTCTCAGTTCTCGCTGTCTCTTAACAGCCCGCAGCTGAAACTTAAAAAAAAAAAAAGAATATCAAAGAGGCTTAAATGCGCAGCTTCTCTCTCTGCCCGACGTTAGTTTCAAAAGGCCAACAAACAAAAAGTGAAGAGAACGCTTTCAAAGGAAATGTCGGGAAGGCGCCCAGTCCAAGCAGCGCCCGTGCCAGCCTCTCGACTTGGCTGGTTGGTTTGTGGGTCCGCTTCAAGCCACCCGAAGGCGCGCTTATGTTCATCAAGTGAGAAGAAGTGCGCTCCCGGGTGGGCTGACTCTCCTCAGGGGTCGGTGCGGTTAGAGTTGCTGACAGTGCTGCGATCTCTTTTGGGGTCTCTTTTTCTTTTTGTTGTTGCTTCTGTTCACAGCGTCTCGTTTCCAGCGAGTATGCCTGTGAACGGAGCTGGGCGCACAGTCCCGGGAAGCATCATCTCCAGCCCCGCATCGCCCTGCAGGCTCCGTCTTTCTCTCCTCCTCTTTTTGCCTCTCTCTGTCACTCTCTCTCTCTCTCCGTTTCTCGCTCACTCCCTCTTTGTCTCCCATTACAACTTTTCATCATTTTATATCCGTTTTTTCCCACGTCCTCCTTTGTTGCTCGCTCCCATCTGCCCTTTTCGTTAACACGCAGTGCCACTTTTGTCTTTTCTGCCCGCTTCTTCTTCGCTTGGATTCTAATTTTATCTCTCGCACATCGCTCTTCCCTTTTTCCACCATTCTGTTTGCCTTCTATTTAAATTTTCTTTTCATCTTTTTGTTTTGTAAGAATTAATGATGGCTGTAAAGACTCCTTTCTCATTCTCTCCATGGCTGATTCTTACCTGATTAATTCTGAAGAAGAGAAGAGACCCATCCGCATGAAGGTTCCAGAAAGAAACTTCATTTATTTAGATGGTAACCGGTTAATGAAATGCTAATAGCTAAAAGGACTCTTGCTGCATGGGTAAGACAGGATAAGGTCGTGTTTACTTAACTTCACTTAGTGTCCTGCTAGGTCGTCTACCAGACATTATGGCCCTGTCCACACCAGCGTTCAGATCTTGTTAAATGAATGCACTCTGAGTGCTTAAATTGCGTTTCGTTGTGGCTATTAATTGACTTTAAAACAACGTTGCATTTGCGTTCCTTTGCCTGGTAAACGCCAACCTGCAGCCCAGATTGTAGTTTTGTGTGTTTACCTATGGGGGATAGTTATCTGGCAGTCCAGAGTACTTTTAACCTGTGGGGTTTGAGGTTCATCCTTCGATGTATTCATGATATATGGATCAGTTGGCATTATTACACCTGAAGATTGACCTCCTGGTGTTAAAAATGTAGACAGAGAAAACCTCACCGCCTCTGTTGCGTTCGCCCACTGACTGCACATCTATGAAGAAATATGCAACGATTTCCATCTAAGTTCTACAAATCCTGTTGGAGGTCAGTTTCGAGTTTTGATTGCCTGCTGCAGCAGGTACAACACCATATTATATGTGTGTCCGTGTTAGACCCGAGGAGTCGCTACTTTTCACCTTCTTGTTCTTTTTTCGGCTGCTCCCTTTAGGGGTGAGCCACAGTGGATCATCTTTTCCATCTCTTCCTGTCCTCATCATCTTTTTCTGTTACACCCATCACCTGCATGTCCTCTCTCACCATGTTCTTTAACCTCCTCTTAGGCCTTCCTCTTTTCTTCTTGCCTGGCAGCTCCATCTCTACCATCTACCAATATACCCAACATCTCTCTTCTGCACATGTCTAAACCAATGCAATCTCGCCTCTCTTTGTCTCCAACCTGAGCTGACCCTCTAATGTCCTCATTTCTAATCCTGTCCATCCTTGTCACACCCAATGCAAATCTTAGCATCTTTAACTCTGCCACCTCCAGCTCTGTCTCCTGCTTTCTGGTCAGTGCCACCATCTCCAACCCATATAACATAGCTGGTCTCACTACCGTCCTGTAGACCTTCCCTTTCACTCTTGCTGATATCTGTCTGTCACAAGTCACTCCTGACACTCTTCTCCACCCATTCCACACTGCCTGTATTCTGTTTTTCACCTCTCTTCCATTGTCCCCATTACTCTGAACTGTAAATACCAAGCATTTAAACTCATCCTCCTTTGCCAACTCTACTCCCTGCATCCTCACCATTCCACTGATCTTCCTCTCATTTACACACATGTATTCTGTCTTGTTCCTACTAACCTTCATTCCTCTCCTCTCTAAAGTATATCTCCATCTCTCCAGGATCTCCACAACCTGCTTCCTAATATCACTACAGATCACAATGTCATCAGTAAACATCATAGTCCACGGGGACTCCTGTCTAATCTCGTCTGTCAACCTGTCCTCTCTGACTTTGGGTTCTTGTCACCTTGAAGTAAGCAAATATACAAACAGAACTTGCATATGCACTCGCCCCCTGGCATTAATAATTGGTAGCTAAAATTACATCATTAGCACAAACCTACAAACTGTTTTGAATTGTCTATTCTTATTATTATTTGTGGATAATGTGTTGGGCAGGGTTGTGGAGTCCAGCGGCTGTGGGACATCGGTTGGTGAAGAGAGATTCTCTGATCTTGACTTTACTGACGATGCTCTGATCTTTGCGGAGTCCATGGAAGCTCTGATCGGGGCTCTCGAGAGACTGAGTGAGGAGTCTGAGTGTCTGGGCTTGCGAGTGTCCTGATAAAAACCAAGATCCAGGTGTTTAATGACCTCTTGGACACAGACAGTGTGTCTGTCTGCGGATAGAGTGTCGACCTCGTCGAGAGGTTTACTTACCTCTGCAGTGACATTCATGTCTCTGGTGACTCTTCCTATGAAGTCAGTAGATGGATTGGGAGAACATGGGGGGGTCATAAGGTTGCTGGAAAGAGGTGTGTGGCACTCCTGATATCTATGCAAAAGGACAAAGTTCCAAGTCTATAGAGCCCTGGTGCTTCCTGTCTTGCTATATGGTTGCAAGTCATGGATGCTATCCAGTGACCTGAGACAAAGACTGGACTTCTTTGGTACTGTGTCTCTCCATAGAATCCTTGGTTTGACTTTGTGTCGAATGAGCATCGGTTTCTCACAGAGTCCCGAATGAGGCACGTTACCTGCATTGTTGGGGAGCGTCAGTTACGGACATAAGGTGTGATCCAGCTCATAGGATCCTTATTGTTGGGGACTCGTGTGGCTCGACCAAGTCAAGGGGATGCCCATGTAACACCTGGCTACGGCCGATAGGTCATTTCCATAGGGTGGGACTGGACCGCTTGTCGGCCTGGGAGGTTGCCAACCGAGATCCTGAGCTGTTTCTTCATGTGGTGGGTGCTCCCAAACTTGATTTGACATGTGTGTGTATATATGTATCATGCGACATATCCGGTTCTCCAGTATGTTAAATGAATGACATGTACTGTAAACGCAACACAGAAGTTTTCTTCTCACTCATCGGGATTTTGGCAGAAATTGACTACAAGAAAGCACTGCATGCAACATTTTTTTTTTTTTGATACCATCCAAATGCACATCCGATCGAAAGCCCGTGTGGATGATCTGATTCACTGCAATGAGTTGAAAATTGCTAGGCATTCAATCTGCGCTCCCCTGACTCTAAAGAAGGCAGCAAAACATCCAGTTCAGACGTCCGTGTGAACAGGGCCTAAACATTTCAGTTTTCAACATATTAGGAACTTTTTCAAAGCATAAAGCACTAACATCATATGCAAAGAACCCTTTCCAGAATAAAATGATGCTTGGTCAAACAATAGCTCTATAAAGAACCACACAACCCAGTAACGAACCATAAAGTGCCATTAAAGAACTGTAAATGTTTTAAGAGATGGGGTCAATCACCAAGAAGTGTGACATACTCGTTTCTCATTCTGCTTTACTATTTCTCCGCCTTTTAACTCTTTAGACTCAAATGTTCTGTCCATCTCAGAACCATTCTTAGAAAAGGACCACCAGTCACTGTCCCTTAGGCTGCAGTTTCAGTGGGCAGTGTGGTGTTAAGTCTTTGAACTTGAAACCCTGAGGTTGTGGGTTCAGATCCCCCTACTGACATCATGTGATCCTGAGCAAGTCAGCTTCACCCGCCTGTGCTCCAAATGGAAAAACAAAAGAAATGTAACCAGTTATATCTCAAATGTTGTAAGTCACTTTAGATATAGGCGTCAGCCAAATAGATAATGTTGGTCTTGACCCTGTAGACCCCCCGATACAAAGCTGAATTTGTCTTTCTTCAATGTGCAGCAAGTCCTCATGTGCAGAAACGTTTTATCATGTGCCTAGGGGACATTCTTCACACAAAGTTAGCCGTATGACTGCTCATTTTAGTAAGTACGTTATTTTACATCACTTTTTTACTTGTAGATCTGAGAACACTTCCTCCAGCACAAGCAAGACCTTCAAATCCCTCGATGGTGCTTTTCAGGTAGCTGGAGACTTTCCAGATTCCTGTATGTTTTGCTCTTGCTCTGATTTTTGGCAGGAAAGCCAATCCTGGGATGATAAACTATTATCACAAATCTGGTGTGTTAGCTTTGATTCCCTTCAATGGATGTTGCTGTATCAGTGGTCATCAGAGTTGCAGGAAGTGGGCCAACTAATGCATAATGAGGCTACTGGCAGTCTCGTAGGATTGTAATCAGCAATATAATGACTGGTAGGAGTTCAGTTGTCTGTTGGCAGCTGTACAGTGGACTAGTAACCACGTTCTACATCGTTCATCTCCCTTTTTTTGTGTCCATTGTTGTCAGGTAAATCATCCATTCCCATAATACTCAAGTGGATGAGTAGGAGTTTCTGCAGGTAATCTGGTTTTCCTGTCTCGTCTCAAATACTTCCAGCTGGGAACTCGCAAAGAAGGGCATCAAAATCCCAGGAAGTAGGCCAACTAATGCATAATGAGGCTACTAGCAGTTTTGGAGGACTGTAATCAACAATTTTAATGACTGATTGGAATTCAATTGTCTATTGGAAGCTACGCTGGACTAGCACCATGCTCAGTGTTGTTTTTTCTCTTTTTTTTCTTATGCCCATTGCTGCCAGATCCCATAATCCTGAAGTGGATGAGTACATTTAGAATAGGTGATTGAATGGACAGAAAGCATCTATAGTTGTCAACGTCATGTCTTCTTCATGTCTTCAGGAGTTTTTCTGTGGGTACTCAGGTTTTCCTCTCTCATCCCAAAGACTCCCAGCAGGAAAGTCGCAAACGATGGTATCTCGGCAGGCCAGAACAGAGACACAGAAAGTCTGCAATGTTTGGACTGACGACTTTATTTTCCTTCACTCAGCCATTTTATTTATATTGAGTGCGTTACGGGCAAGTCCCCAGGCCTTTATGTTCTCCCTCTTTTGTATTTCTCTTTACAATATATATGGCTTATGTTTCATTTACAGGCAACAAAACTGTTTTATGGTTTTTTTCTCTGCTTTATGTCCCGACCATAAGGACTAGATTTGTATCGACATGGATCAGTGCCACCCTGTCCTTTAGATGGTCTCGGTCCTGCCTGGTGCAGAGCCTTCCACCCAATACTCCATACAACCGCAAGCATGATTAAATTTGTCTGAGAATGTTATTTCCATAGGCTTAAATCCCACCCTGTTCTACAGAGAACCCCTCAACAAGTCACTTAACTTCCACAGACTCAGTTCACAAGAAGACAGGTCTTATGTTACAGCACCGTGGAATGTCATTAATTATAAAAAAAAATGTTATGCAAATTTGGACTGATTGGTCGTTCATACTTGTGACATTTTTGTTGTGAATAAACTGTGAAACATCAAGTTGGGTTTTTTATTGATGTTATGAATTGTACCTCTTATTCATTTTTTACACAATTCCTTTAGTTCTTTTTGTAAAACACATATCTTTCAGTATGTTGTTTTTTTTGGTCACATAATCTGTTTCTTGCACTACATTTTAGCTAGGATTCCATTTTAAAGTAGTAGTACATATTTAGTGTTGTTCCTAATGCCATTATGTTTTATTTTCCAACATTCGTAAAATGAATTCCTTAATGGCACTCTACTACGTTCTGCAGTTCCTCATAGAACCGGTTTAATTTTGGGAACTGGTTAAAACTGGTTATTTGAGCTTCAAAGAGGTTCTTAATATGTGGTCAAAACAGAAACAAAAGAGACAATCTGAAGTTAACGTCCAGGCAGTGATGATGTCTGAAACTGTCTGGTGGGCTCAAGACCAGCCAGTTAGACTGTTAGAGATATAGTCTAAGTACAAATTGTTTGAAAGTGTAGTAGGCAGGATAACACCAGCAGTTACTCTTGTCTGCCCATATACCCCTTTTCCCCCCTTTGTGTTCCAGTCTTTTGTAATCTTACACTCAGTTCCCTTTTCTTCTTCTTTTGATTTTGCTTATACTTTTCTCTTCTCACTTCTCCCAAGCCTCTTATTTAGTTACATCAACGTGCCCCTCCTTTATTGCTTATTTACTGCATTACCCCCCTCCCCATCTCCAATCTTTTCTTCTGGCATCTCTCTCTTTGCTCACACAAACACATGCCAGCATGAGCGTGCTCCTGTCACATCACCTTTACTTGGCCCACCTCTTGCAGCGTTACTTCATTTTTTTTCTCTGTCACTATCTTGTTTACATCCATAGACTCAGTCAGATTTTGTTTTTTTTTTATGAGTGATCAAAAGCACATACAGTATGCAGCCCCTCGACATACCGCCTCAGTGATTTATCTGTCATTAAAAAAAGGATATGAAAGTTTTATTTTCGTTCCATGATAGCACACAAATTTAGCTCCCCAAGATTGTACATTGCTCACTTCTGACAGTCTTATATTCTCTCCCCACCATTTCCCTTTCTGGTTTTGTTTCATTCCTTGTCTTTTCATGCTTGTCTTTTTAAAAATGTTATTTGAAATAATTTTCTTGACATGGATAATAAAACAAAATGTTGCCTAAGCATTCATAGTGCACAGTACAGATCATTTTAGAACATACTGTATACCTTGTGTCTTTTAACCTTCTTTCCCTTTCAGCATGGAAATAGCCTTTCACCTTATTTACCACAGGAACAATAATGGATACTTATACAGGATGGCTTGATTTGTGTGTGTATGAGGAAATAGAGGTTTGTACTTAACTGTGCCCTGGTATGAGCCAGTCAGCACTGGTCTTAGGAACATACTAGAAATATTTAAAAAATCACCTTAATCAAAGGACAAGTGCCTGTGTGTCCATCTGGTTGATCTTTCTCTGTCATTCCAACAGATGGCACCTCACAAACATATGTAGTAATAAAATTCATAGTATTTGTTATTCCAATGGATGGTGCCTCACAAACATTTGTAGTAGTAAAATGCATTGCATTTGTCATTCCAAAAGATGGCGCCACTCAGTTATTTGTAGTAATAAAATGCATTGCATTTGTCTTTTCAACAGATGGCGCCTCACAAAAATTTGTAGTAATTAAATTTATTGCACTTGTCATTCCAACAGTCAGTAAGTCACAAACATTTGTAGTAATGAAATGCATTGAATTTGTCATTTCAACAGATGGCGCATCACAAACATTTGTAGTATCTAACTTTTCCAGCAGCCATCAAAGTTTTTATGGTTGGGCCTAAACATGCTTAGCTTGAGGAAGATGGCCTCTTCTGAAGTGCATGTGGTATGGATAATTAGGTTAACAGGGCACAGACTATGTGCATTGACATCACACAATGAATTGGCATTTCCTTCTAGATTTCTTCCTGATGTTAAAATGTTACAAAAATAATTTCAGGTCTAGAACAATACAAAGACACCCTAACAAAAATGATTATTGTCAAGTTAATCATAAATATTTAGAGGTCTGAAAATGGAGTAACATTTGAATGGGAACACCTCTGTCTCTTGCTTTTCTGATTGCCCTTCCCTCAGATCGCCTCTCCTGTTGTGTCTTTCTAAACCCTTTGCCTGTTTTAATACTAAATGTCATGTGTCACCACCCTCAAACTGCAGCGCCCTCTTAAACGGTGGGCTCTGCAGATCACAAGCTTCTTCTGATACTCATTTCAAGAAAACAAGAAAATTAGCTGAAGTCCACAGCACTTGGAGAGCAGATTTGTTTCTACCTGTACTTAATGCTCTAATCTTTCTTTCTTTCTTTCTTTCTTTCTTTCTTTCTTTCTTTCTTTCTTTCTTTCTTTCTTTCTTTCTTTCTTTCTTTCTTTCACTGATGCTGCCTGTCTCTGCCCTACTGCCTTCCTCCTTCTTATTTGCCATTTTCTCCACTCCTCTCTCTCTCTCTCTCTCACCCCGCCCCCTTCGCCATGCCATTCTATTATTCGTTTTCCTCTCTCAGGCTCCACCCACCAATCCTGGTTGTTTCAAACAGAGCACAAAGAAGGGCAGACTGTGGACCCACACCAAGCAATGTCACTAGCTCTAGATTAGTTGTGGCAGTCGCCTGGGGGAACCAACAGTCTAAAGAAGCAATAATATTCTGTTTATTGGCTTATTCACACAGTTTACTAGGGCACTGTGTGGGCAAACCTTTTCAAACCCTGAACAGAAATCCTGGATTTCAATGTCACGTCTAGAGCTTAGGTAAATTTTTTCCTTTTTATTATTGCTCTTCTGTGGCTGTCACTGAACATCAAAAAAAAGCATAAGGAAAAGAAAAAAAGAAAAACAAGTCCATACTGTGTTAGGAGCACAGCGGATTGACACCGATTAAGAATGATGGAGTAACTTTGATGACCCTGAGCTCAAACATTCCCAAAGATGACAGGTTGGCTTGACAGATGACATAAAAAAAACCCTGGAATGACTGCCACGATTTAGCAAACATTGCAGCTCACCAGATTTTGCTAGTTTTATTGTGGCAGGACAGGAAACGTTTGTGCAGGATGTGCTGAAATGTAAATTGGCAAGAATTTGGACTCATGACATGATAAAAAATTTCCAGTGTCTGCAGCCTTCTGGTCAAACGGGAAGACTTGCAGAATTTAGGTAACAGTGAATCCATCTTGATTTATTGAAGGACTTTTTGTATCAAGCATCTTTAAAAGCAAAGAAGGAGATTTCAATATAGATCAGCTGATGACACGCAAAGCAAATGGAGATTACCAAAACAAAAGAAGCTCAAGACGAACGCCCAGAAATCCCGTAAGGAATGACAAATGCCCAGCGCTTTTGGTCTGGCTTTAAATTAAATTATTTCTAAAGCTATGGCTTCCCTTCCTGATGTAACTCATCTGATGTTCAACCAGTCAAGGCAGGCACACGTCACATCTCTTTACAGATCACTACACTGGCTCCCTGTAGCTGCACGTCTTCTTTTTTATAACTGCTCCCATTAGGGATCTCCACAGCGGATCATCTTTATCCATAACTTCCTGTCCTTTGCATCTTGCTCTGTTATGCCCACCACCTGGATGTCCCCTCTCACCACTTCCATAAACCTCCTCTTAGGCCTTCATCTTTCCCTCTTACCTGGTAGCTCCATCCCTGCACATATTAAGTTCAAATCCTTGATGCTTGCCCACAGAATAGTCATGGGACAGGCACCTATAGATCTCTCTGTATATAAAATCCAAAGTCTGTCTGTCTGTATGTCTGTCCACTTTTCACGAAAGAACTACTTGGCGGATTTACATCGGGTTTTTTTCTATAATTTGCTTGAACATTCCCGTGGTTTTTGCAACTTCTCTCTGAGTATCATAGTGCGGCAGTGATTTATTTGCACAAATCCGAGAGAGAGGCTGTGGGCCGAGGGGAAGGGGAGGCGGGACCTCAGGAGTACGAAGCTGGGCGGGGCCCTTCTCACTCACACGCCAGCCTCCATTTGAGTCTCTCTACCCCTCGCCACATGTTGGAGGGCACCTCGACTTTGCTTAGCTAGCAATACCTGTTTGTTCAGCAGACATTATCATCTAGAGATTGTTAAAGAGTAACGTTTGACATTTTTCAGATAGAGATCACAGCTACGTGTGCTTTAAAGGGTAGCTGCTCATTGGCAGAGATATCACGGCCACATGCTGTTCTCCCCATGCGGGGGGCGCTCTCCGATCAGAGCTGAACGCGATCACATACTGTGGTACCGTTTGACGTTAGAGCAAACCTACCTTCTGCTTGGCCAGAGATACCTTACCAACTTTGTACATTTTTAGGAAAGAGATCACAGCTACATTCTCGCACCTGACAGCAAAACCAAAAATACTGTATATCAAGAGGCCTTCGGATATGAAACCTATCAATATAAATTCTTCTCAATACAAATGATTACATTATTTTTATTATTTTTGTTATTGATTTTTAAAGTTTGTCCTGTTTCACTACTACTTTGGGTAGAGTCACGGGGGATAGTTAGTATATATATATACTGTATAAATATATATATATATATATATATATATATATATATAGGGTGACATTTGTGAGGACCTGTGCTCCTTCTCAACCACCCATGTCTTCTGATGACAGGCATCTGATGATGTCACCTCTGTGTGGCACCCAATTTCAATCCAGACTCTCGTCATGTGTAGCTCCTAGCTGTTGGAACAAGCTGTCCACCTCCATTGTTTAAGAAGCGTTTGAAGATGCTCTCATTTGGTGAACTTCTGTTTGTTCGGTTTTTGTAACCACTTCCCTCACTTGTATTTTGTTCTGAGCTTCTCACTTGCGACCTTGTCCTGTGACGCTTGTTCCTAAACAGTACCCCAAGACAGTTGTTTATTTGATAATATTGACCTCCTTTGTAAGTTGCTTTGGATAGAAGTGTCTGTTAAGCAAATCTAAAGTACAGGCGATTCTAAAAACCGAAAATGAGAAACACATCAAGTTTACTTCCCTTCAAAATCTGAAGATGTTTACAACTGCTTACTTCATACATCATAAAGACCTTTGAGAGGCTGGTCCTAAATCAACTCTGACCCCTGGTCTCAGGACATATGGGTCATCCACAGTTTGCCTATCAGACACATGTAGGTATGAAGGATGCTCTCATCTCCATGCTCCACAGAGTCTACTCCCACTTTGACAAAGCTGGTATCACATTCAGGATGATGTTCTTTGAATATTCCAGGGTTTTGAACACCCTCATCGACCGGGGATAAAGCTCAAGGTAATCTTGATGACCCCAGAATCTTCTAGATCATGGATGACCTGATCAACAGACAGCAGTTTATGTGGCTGAGGGACTGTGTGTCAGAAATGGTGGTGTGTAGTGCTGGAGCACCTCAGGGATCTTTCCTGTCTCCCTTTCTGTTCCCCACTTTACACAGCAGACTTCCAGCACAATATCAGCCCTTGTCGTTTACAGAAATGTTCTGATGACTCATCCATCATAGGCTGCATTAATAATGGAGATGAGTCAGAGTATAGGAAAGTCATGCAGGACATTGTCTTGTGGTGCAGGGACAACAACCAGCAGCTCAACCTCAGCAAGACAAAAGAGCTGGTGGTGGACTTTCAGGCGTGCCAAGGAGCCTCTAAGACCCGTCACCATTAAGAGGGAGGATGTGGAAGTGGAGCAGAACTACAAGTACCTGGGGCTTCACATAAACATCAACCAGGGCTGGTCTGACAACACAGTGGCGCTGAACAAGAAGGAACGTAGCAGACTGGACTTTCTAAGGAGACTCCATTCCTATGATGTGTGCAGCAAGCAGCTGAAAATGTTCTACCAGTTCATAGTAGCCAGTGTGGTGCTCTACTGGGGAAATAACTTGAGCTCAAAATAAAGCCCAATGCCTGAACAAACTTATCAAGAAAGCCTGCCTGCTCAATCACAGGGCGAATCCTGGACACTTTGGAAGGTGTTATGGAAAATAGGACGGTGGCAAAAATTGGATGCCATCGTGAAAAATCCCCTCTAGGAGGCGCTGTCTTGGAGCTATTTTAGGCAAAAGAAGTGCCTCTTGGAGTCTTTTCTGCCCACTGCTATCAGGCAATTCAGTGTTTCCCCAGATATACTTCTTAAAATCATTTGAAATATCTGAATGATATTTATTTTTTTATTTACTAGCTGTCACCCACAGCTCCACCCACATAGTAGTGAAGCAGGACAAACTTTAAAAATCAATTAAAAATGTAATTCTGGCCAAGCGAAAGGAAGGTACATTCCAATGTCAAACATTGCTACTGTATCTGATCGTGTTCAGCTCTGACGGGAGAGCGTCCCCCATGTGGGGAGAATTGCTCATGGCTGTGATATCTCTGACAATCAATAGCTACCCACTAAAACAAACGTAGCTCTGATCTGTCTCAAAAACGTCAAATGTTACTCTTCAACGGTCTCTAGATGATGATGTCTGCTGAACAAACAGGTATCGCTAGCAAAGCGGAGGCAGGGTGCACTCCAACACGTGGCGAGAGGTAGAGCGACTCAAACAGAGGCTGGCGCATGAATGAGAAAGGCACCCCTCCGCCCACAGCCTCTCTCTCAGATTTATGCCAATAAATCGGTTCTGCAAGCAAACTATGATACTCAGTGGGATTAGTGTATCCAGCAGGGGGCGTTAGCTCCCTTGTTGGAATGAGTTCTTTTGTAATTGCTGCATGTTACTTAACCCAAATCTATACAGATATAATATAAAAAGGTGATACCCTTCCCTTAGTGATAAGCCAGTAAGAAATTACATAGGAGAAATAACCCAGCTTTCTTTAATGACGACTTACGCTGCATAACAGACGAAGGAAGCCATTTGCAAGAGCCCAGTTCGGGAGTGGGGTCCCGATGTGTAGAGTCTGCCATTTTTGCCATGCAGTGGAAGGATTTTCAGGATCAGATGATGCCATCTTCCATCATTCCGTCGGTGTGCCGGGCAATGTTCCAAGGCAATATATTGTTTCTTCATGTACAGGCCCCCACTTAGATGAATCATGCCATTCCAAACAAGGCAAAGAGGATGCAGTTTCATGCTATTTTTAACACACAAAAATAGTATACAACAGTCTACAGTCTGACTACCCGGTTCCCAGTTCTGTCTGACTTGTCTTTTAATGCTTGCCTAGCAGCTCTTATATGGTGAACCCCTGTGCTAAATCTGCCTATGTCTCAACTGTGCATGCGAGGAGAAAAAGGCAGATTTATAAAATATATTTGCACAGAGCACAGTGACGTATTAAACTTATACTGTACATGTATTACAATTAGGGAAATCGCAAAATCAACCAGAATGTTCAGGCAAATTCTAGAAAAATACCTGATGTAAATCCGTTAAGTAGTTCTCTTGTTCGCTAGCTAAGCGGAGGTAAGAAATACCCCCAGAGGTGGCACGTTAGTGAGGAGGGCCCCACCCCACTCTCCTTGGCCCGCAGCATCTCTCTCAGGTTCACACAAATAAATCGGTACCTGCAAGCGAACTATGATACTATGATACAATGAGAGAAGTCGCAAAATCAACCGGGATGTTCAAGCAAATTATAGTAAAAACCCCAATTTAAATCTGTTAAGTAGTTCTCTCATGAAAAGCAGACAGACATACAGATAGACAGTGTAAGAGTTAAATTTGAACCCTGCTCTATGTGTGAACCTGGCATGTGTCTGAGTCTCATATCCTTCTGAGCTGTTATTTAAGGCCTTGTTCACACGGGCGTTAAGTTTTTGGATAAACAAACTTGCTCTGAACGTCCTAGACGTTTATGTTGCATTTTGTGGTGGCGATCGATTGACTTCTACACCGGCGTTCGTTTGTCTCTGTCTAACGCCAGCCTGCAGCCCAAATTGTAGTTTGTGTGTTAACCTGTGGAGGCAGTGTCGGGAACTGGATATGAAAGCCCTTGTCGTTTTATTTGAGGTGCCTCCTTTCAATATGGACCATTTTGCTATGTTAGATATTAATCTTCTTGTTTTAAAAATATTCGTAATCGGCGTAGGGAGAGAAAAATCGCAGCCGCTACTGCGTTCATCCTCTGACTGCACAACGTCGGGTTAAAGGAAGATTTTTTGTGCTTTATGAAGAAATGCGAAAATTTCCGCGCAAGTTTTTTAATTACTGTCGGATGTTGGTTTCCACTTTTGATTGTCTGCTGCAGCTGGTGCAATGCCACACTGCACGCCGATCAACCAATATGCGACTTGGTGTTAGCCCGAAGAGAGACTACTTGTCACTTTGAGGTAAGGAAACAGTAGTCGAGTGTGCGCTTACACCGGTGTTATGCACTGAAATGCCCCCCCCCCATGGATTGCCCCCCCTACATAATCCTTATCAAATATTATATTAGAACATAAATTAATAGGTTCATGGTTTACAAATTACATGAGACAATAAAATAAAATAAGCAATATGAAAATATATATGTTGTATATGAAAACATAAAATATTAATATCATGGGATATATCCGGTCCTCCGAAGCGTAAAATAAACGCGCAGAAAACGAACTAGAAGTGGTTTCCTTGCGTTCGTTGGGTTTTGAACGCCAAGAAAAAGCTGCATGCAATGTTTTTGATGCCGTATAAACGCGCTGCGGACAAACGACGTCACCAAAGCCCGTGTGAACACTCTCATTGACTCCTACATGTAGAAAACACTCGGCGCTTGATCCGCTCACCGGATGCTCTGACGCAAAAACGCTCGATTTTAACGCCCCTGTGAACAAGGCCTTATTCACTTTGATAAAATGTGTTTCCTGATTTTTACCAAGCTGGATCAAAATATATATAGGCCATTGTTCTTTTCTCTTCTTGAAATTCACACAACTCTTCAAAATAAAAATGTAAAATTTACATTCAAAAAGTCACATACATCCTAACAAACAGAACTATCAATCAAATTGTGGTTATCTAAGGTGTCAACATCTGCCATGTCCTGTTAGCAACTGGGTGTAACTAATCATGTTAAAAGTTTTCTGAATTTGCAATGAATTCCTTTTAAAGAATAGTGAACTAATGGATTGTATAAATATAGCGCTGAGGAGATTTTTCCTTTGTAGCAATGTGACTAACATGTGGCTAACATGTAATACACTTGTTACCTCTTCGAAGATTTAGATAAAGAATAACGATTAACGCTTTCTCCAGCCTGTGTGTTTTATTGCTTAAATCGGGTCATTCCAGTGGGGGGTGTCTGTATGTATTAAATTTTCTTCCACAACAGACAGACAGACGTTGGATTTTATATAGTATACTAGCCGTCCTCTGGACATTGAGGAGGGCCCCGCCCAGCTCCTACTCCTGACGTCACGCTTCCCTCTCCCCTCAGCCCGCAGTCTCTGTCTCAGATTAGCACGAATATATTCATCCTGCAAGCGAACTGTGATTATTAGCGCAATGAGAGAAGTCACAAAATCAACCAGAATGTTCAAGCAAATTCTAGAAAAAAACCTGATCTAAATCTGTTAACCAGTTCTGTCGTTCGCTAGCTAAATTGAGGTAAGGTACATGCCCAGAGGCTGGCACGTTAGTGAGTATGGCCCTGCCACCCTCCCCTTGGCCCGCAGCATCTCAGATTCGTGCAAAAAAATCGGTACCGCAAGTGAACTATGATACTTAGAAAGATGACAGAAGTCGCAAAATCAACCGGAATGTTCAACGAAATTATAGAAAAAGCTCCAATCTAAATCCATTGTGGCAATTATCCAAAGTAAAAGAAGAAACTCCACAAAAATGAAGTTTTGGGGACTGTCCCCGTATATTGTCCTGCAGACAAAAGAAAGCAAAAGTTGCGAAATAAATGATCAAGAGTCCTGAAAGGTTACAGTTGATACAGTTTATGGAACAAAATGGCATTTATATACAGTATTGTATTATGGGACAGGAAATGGTTGACAGGAAGTGACACTGAATGTAGGAGATGGAAACAGCGTCATCTAGATGGGACCGGAAGTGATGTCAGTTGAGAGGGCCGGATGTGACGTCATCTCGAGCTGCCGAAAGTGACGTCATGGCGGCCATTTTGGAACCCAGAAGTAGAGGCAATTATTTTTCCCCGGTTTTTCTGTAGAGAGAAGAGATTCAAGTAAGTACCACGTGACAACCCCTTATCTCACGTTATTTCACTCACATTTAGGCTTTATGATTGCATCCTAATCGCATGTGTGTGACACCATTAAGTGGTTCCTTCATGAAAAGCAGACAGACAGACGTTGGATTTTATATATATATAGATTTACGTATCGATTGATTGGCTGTATCATCTGTCCCAGGAGTCCATATCCTTGTGTTTTATGTTTCTTTCTAGTTTCCCCCCTAAATCCTAAAGATTGGCATACTAAGTGAACCACCGTCTCTAATTTGTCCCAGTGTGGATGTGTCGGCATGTAATGGACTGCTACCTCCTGCCTTGCAGCTAACCATGGATAACGTTTAGGACGGATACCTCGGTTACGAGGATAGCGAGGGATCACTTCCTCCAGCTGAGCTCCACACTGATAAAGCTGAAACGCAGAGCCTGTCTACTGAATGAGGGTCCACCCTGACAGGATCACGCTGCAAGCTGGCAAACTGTAGACTTCTGAAATTTCAGGTCAGGGGGTTAAAAGAGTTCAAAGAAGATGAAACTAAGACATTGTGCTTTTATTTCCTCTTAGGGCAACATGCAGAATTCTCCGTTTGCTTTCTACATCCATAGAGATGAATTTTGAAAATGTCATCGTGAGGTACTGGCCTGATTCTGTTTGTGAAGTGGCTTTCTTCAGATACCCTGGGGCCATTCTAGTTCTGTCGACTCCCTGTTCAGTCTCCCAGGGGGGCACTGGGCTGTGCATTCTGGCTGGATGATTGCAAACACTAGAAATTGCAAATGTAAACTTTCAGCAGCAGGCTGTTTCCCCGGTAGACTCGGGTAGGTGGGTGTCACTCATCTTAGTGTTTTTTTTTCTGCCTCTTACGGGGTCAAGTGTTGTTTGCGGCCAAGCCGATATGAACATTTAGCGCTGCTGCCGAATGTCACCTGTGAAAGGAGACAGCCAGCCCTCTTGAGACTCGTGTGGCAGCAGATCGACGTTTTTCCAAGTGCTCACCAATCAGGTGCTAAAATAAACTTGTCCGCTAAGCGGCTGATTACATTCTGATATCTGAATAAAAAACATACAAAAACCCAAGACTCTGAGGAGCTCTGGCTGGTTCATTAACTTAAAAACGGTTGCTCCTTCATCCATCCAGAGATAGCGGATTGACATATCAGGACCTAAATGTCACTTTTAGATTCATAAAGCAGGTCACCTGTGAAGTGACTGGCAGACTGCCCTCCATCCAGGCTGTGAGCTATAAATGACAAAGAAGTCAACCCCACGTCACGGCTTTAACTGAAAGTGTCACCCCTGAGCCAGTTGTGAAAGTACGACATTAAAGCTGTGCACTTGGAAAATGTTTCTTGCACCATATTCCTTATAGGCAGCCATGGTGACAAATGTTTTCTTCCTTTTCGCCCAAGCTGCACTCTTTGTCCCTGCACTGAATCTCCCTGGTATGCCACCTCATCCAGGAGGCCAACGAAACACAATGTGACCTTTCACATTCATTTTTAGTCAACTGTCAGATTGCAAAGCCGCTGCTTCTCTCTGACTGGACCCGTGCTGTTTATTAAAGATGCTTTCACCTGTCTGTTTACGTCTCCAGGGGTGAGGAAGTGCACTCTGCTTCTATCAGCGGTACCAGTAAAAAAGAATAATAAAAACAAAAAAAAAAACAGACGGAAGGTTTGTAATTCATAAGAAAACTTTTTTTTCATTTTTTTGTTCAGATTTTTTTTTTTTTTAGCCCAAGCTTTCTATGACTTTACTTTATTGAAATCATCATGGAATCATTTTCCTCAATAATGTTTTTCATACCAGGGGTCCCCAACTCTGGTCCTGGAGGGATTTTATTCTAACCCTTCTCCTAACTAGTGAACTGTTTTTATAGAGGATCAGGTGAGAGCACCAACCGCTAGTCTGGCTGACGAATAACACTATTTGAGCCTGGAAACTGCCCCCCATGCGCATGTCTGTGACTATATATATATATATATATATATATATTGTGGCAGACGCCCCTTCACTCCATATTCAGGGGGAGCAGCCCTGGACGGTGCAATACCTCTCGCTGGACGCTAGATGGGTTGGAGCGGTGCCTCGGTTTCCCGCAGGGCTCCATGGGAATTGGAGTTGGGGGCAGCCCTGTTGGGTCCCGCAGGCACCACCAGAGGGTGCTGCAGCTGGAAATCCTGAGCCCTTGTGGGCACCCAGAACTCGGCAATCAAGCACCTGGAGCACTTCCAGGTGAATTATGAAAGGGACCAGCAGCCACCACTCGGGGAGCCAGAATCGGGAGGAGGAGGACGAGGTTGCTTGGGAGGAGTGATGGAGGAAGAAAAAGAGTGCTTTGCTGTGTTTTATTTGGTGTGTTGTGCTTGGGACAGGCTAAGAAAAAATAAATAGTTTATTTATTTTACGTGTGCCTCCGTGTCCAGTCTGTGTCGGGTCAGGCGCATATATAGCGTCCTTACACAATATATATATGTTTATATGTCTTTTCAGAATTTATAGAAGTTTAATGTGATGTTGTTAGATTTTCTGATTCTTATTCCGTTTTTAAATTCTAAACTAAAAAATGTCAAGAACTCACATCCCGCGAGATGAGACTATGTGCAAAGAGATTTAACCACGCCCGGGGCTGGAAATAAAAGACAAAGAGTAAATGACAAAGACAGCTGCTATACAGGTTTTTAAATGTACGAGATGCAGATCACGTGACACGGCAGCAGCAGCAAGCCAGCAGCTGATCGAGCAAAGAGGAGGTAAAAAAACGGTGTTTGTTTCCCATTGTGTCACCGTTTAAGAGGGGGTTTCGAAGGAACTGCCGCATCTCCTTGGGGTGCATTTAGCCGCTTTCTTCACAACATGAGTGGCAGAGATGTGAAGCGGCTGGTGCATAGCGCAGAAAAGGGGGGTTGGTGAACAAAGCGAGCAGTGGGGAACTCCCTAGTATGTGTATATATATATATATCAACAACAACATTTATTTATATAGCACATTTTCATACAAAAAGTAGCTCAAAGTGCTTTACATAATGAAGAATAGAAAAATAAAAGACACAATAAGAAAATAAAATAAGTCAACATTAATTAACATAGAATAAGAGTAAGGTCCGATGGCCAGGGAGGACAGAAAAAAAAAAACTCCAGACGACTGGAGAAAAAAATAAAATCTGTAGGGATTCCAGACCTTTAGACTGCCCAGTCCCCTCTGGGAATATATATGTATATATATGGTCAAAATATAAGGCAATAGACAATAAAAAAGATTGGGGATGGCCACCCCTATATTTGAAAAAATGGTGTGTAAAAGAAAAAGAAACTCATCTTTACAGATCCTGCGGTGGGTTGGCACCCTGCCCAGGATTGGTTCCTGCCTTGTGCCCTGTGTTGGCTGGGATTGGCTCCAGCAGGCCCCCGTGACCCTGTATTTGGATTCAGCGGGTTAGAAAATGGATGGATGGATGGATCTTTACAGATCGGAGTCCAAAACAGAACTGAGCTAACATGATGAGTCTGGCTGAAACAGGAAAAGGTGGGATCAGGGAATCCAGAAGAGGAAGTGATGTTGTCTTTAGGTGGGTTTTCGATACCAGAAGTGACATCATCAGTACAGAGACCTAAATGGCCTGTATTTGATATAGCGCCTACTAGAGTTCAAGAACCCCCCCCCTAGGCGCTTCACAACACAACAGTCATTCACACATTCACACGCTGGTGATGATAAGCTACTTTGTAGCCACAGCTGCCCTGGGGCACACTGACAGAGGCGAGGCTGCCAAACACTGGCGCCACCAATCCTTCCGACCACCACCAGCAGGCAAGGTAGGTTAAGTGTCTTGCCGAAGGACACAACAGCTGCATTCTCATGCCAGGAGCCAGGATCGAACCTGCGACCCTCCGATTGCTGGACAACCCGCTCTACCGACTGAGCTACCTATGCACTGCATTTTTCTTTCCAACAGTTGGCGAGTCACAAACATTTTTTGCAATAAAATGCATTGCATTTGTCCTATCAACAGATGGCCTATCACAAATATTAACACGTCTTTTATGCACCCCATACCAAATGTCCTGTAACAAAGACCTATGCACTGCATTTTTCTTTCTAACAGATGGTTCATCACAAACATTTTTAGTAATAAAATGCATTGCATTTGTCCTATCAACAGATGGTGCATCTCAAGCATTGGTAGTAATGAAATGCATTGAATGTGTCTTACTAACAGATGGTGCATCACAAATAATAGCAGTGCTTTATGTATCCCATCCCATAATCAAAAGACACATACAGTATATCAAAGAAGTTAGATAGATAGATAGATAGATAGATAGATAGATAGTTTTTAGTGTTGTTCTACTTCTGTGCAACAGAGAGTGAGCTCAGCACTGTCTGGTATGGCAGCAGGACAGCTAAGTCTCTTATTAAAGCAGCCCAGAAAACCATTGGTACTCAACTCTCCGTTCTGGAAAACACCCGCCGTATGAACAGAGCCTATTTTAAGGGACCCTTCTTACAGTGGATTTTATTTGTATACCCTTCTGTCCTCTGGGAGGCGCTACAGAACAAAGGAAGCCTACATAGTGTGGCTCAAGAACATGTGTGGTTGGATCAATCATCCACGTGTGATTCGAAGACCTGCTGGGAATCATACTTCTGCAATGCACATTTTACGTGAATAATTGATTTCCTTTAAGATGCAATAAAATGTATAACTTATTTTACTATAATTTTATCTCATTATGTGTTTTTACTGTTTTAACGAATTACCTGTTGTCTGTTTTTATTATGTATATGGGTGCACTTTTAAGGGACGTGCACATTGAAATTTCATTGTATGTTACACAATGGCAATAAAATCTTCTTTTTCTTCTTCTTCTTCATATATAATTTACATTTACATCTGGCATTAAAATGCATCTCCATTGTCTACTCATGATTATTTGCCCAGTGCAGTGCATTGCATCTACTAAAGTATGCTTAGAATGGAAGCTGTCCCAACAAGAACAAGTGAAAAGAGGGTGACATGCCACACTGCCTGACATGTCAACGAAAATTCTGGAATAATTTGCAAATGACCGGGTCCTCCCTGCGTGGAGTTTGCATGTTCTCCCCATGTCTGCGTGGGTTTCTTCCCACAGTCCAAAGACATGCAGATTTGGTGCATTGGCGATCCTAAATTGTCCCTAGTGTGTGCTTGGTGTGTGGATGTATGTGTGTGTGCCCTGTGGTGGACTGGCGCCATTCTGATGACAGAATAGAACAGAAAGCCTTTATTATCATTGTACTATCCTGAGCTGCCTTGAAAACAGTGCAAAGTACAACAAACAATGACAGATAAATAATATGAAAGGCTCACATCCTATGACAAATAAATACCCTACTTAAATAAATAAGAGGTGGAAATTATCATCCAATAAAGTAATTTTCATACATACTGGGAAAAAAAATCTAACAGTTCTATCAGTTTTTAAAATTTAAAGATCTGATGGCCCAGGGACAAACGCTATCTGTAAATCTTTTGGTTCTACTTTGAATGGTGTTGTACCGCCCACCGGAGGGCAGTAGTGTGAACAGTGATTGGCCAGGACAGAAGGGCATTGGGCACTGGAGAGAACATCCAGGGTGGGCAGAGAACAGCCGACAATCTTCTCTGGCATGGACATTACCCTCTGGAGAGCTTTCCTGTCAACCGCTGTACACCATGTTGAAGCACAGTGTGCTAAAACACTTTCAGTGGTCGAGTGGTCAACAGCAGTGTCCCCTTCATTTCCACTTTTCGGGGAAATCTCAGGAAATGCAGTCGCTGCTGGGACTTTCTTTCCATCGCCGGAGTGTTTGCTGTCCAGGAAGAATTACATGAACTCTCAATGCGTTACGTGCTATTTTTGACCCTCAGTATAGCTAATTTAGACATCCCTGATAGTGCAAATGCTCTAAATTCATTCCAGTCCTGTGCCCCATGAATTGGAGCAAACTGCAGCAGGCCATATTTTTAAACCATTTTTTAAATTATTTTATAACTCACAAAGCAATGCTTAATGACAGTTTGAAAACATCAGTGATGACAATGTTAGCTGAAGGGAGATTTGACTGCCTTTAGATATTCAAATCTAATGACAAATGAATTATAACACCCAGCATTAATAAATACAGAGAGCCAACAGGCATGTGAAAAGCTGAAAGACTGCATTAGTTGTATTTGAGCAACACTTCATGAAATGTGCATATCTGTCATGTAATAATAAAAATAATAATAAAGAGGATTTTATGATGTGTTATCATACAATGAGATTTCCTGCATGAAATATTATTAAGTTTCAGCGGTGATGCAGACATAAAGGAAATACAGCACAGTAATTAAAATTTACAATTACCAAGTGGAACGCCGCACCAGGGTAGCCATGACAGATTTCCAATGAGGAGACTAATCAGAGCGTTTACGAACACGGGCTCACAAAAAAAGACCCTCAATCAATCCATCAAGACGAAATTAAGGCTGTACTTTTCCTAGCAAAATTTCAAGCAGAGTAAGTACTGTTGGATGGAAATGGAAAATATAAAGTAAGGACAAAGACACACTTCTGGGAGCCTCAGTATACTATAATGAAGGTCTGAAAACATGAAACGTGAAAGGCAGGCTCGCTGTGTTGGCTTTCATACGAATTAGGTCGAAAGTGAAGACGGAATAGGAGGAGGACATGTTTTCTTTAAGAAGGACAGAGTAGGCAGACTTGTACTTTGGATCCTGGAATGTCATTATGATATGGCGGAGATGAACGAGAGAGGCTGGACCTCGTTTGGCAGGAGTGGAGTAGTATAGTATACAAATGGAGACCTCAGGGTGGAAAGGTTATTGAGGATATGGATAGGGTTTTGAGACACACTGTGATGTCAGTCCCGGATATACTGAAATGGAGCACCGGGGTGAAGATGGGAGAATCACATTTGTGGACGGTTCAATCTAGAATACATGCAAGATAAAGTAAACGTACTGTAACTGCTTATTAAATTTGTTGTCACCTCATGATAGACACTGTCACAAACGTGCAATTAGGAAGTATTCACCAAACCCGGAGGTGAGTGAAATATCTGCGGTACTAACACCTCTCTTTCTCTCTCCTTCTTCAGACAAAAAGAAGAATATTAAAACACCAAGCCTACTTCTGGGTTCCAAGATGGCTGCCGAAATGTCACCTCTGATGACAACACTTCTGGTCTCCCAAAGATGACGTCACTTCCCCACTACATCACTTCCGGTCCTTTTTGATGACGTCATATCCATCTGCCTTTTTTGACGTCATTTCCAGCCAGCTCTATTCCGTCCACCATTTTCATTGTGTATAAAAAGCCACCATTTGTAAAACTTGATGTCATGTACTGTAAACGTATTTTGATTACCATTTTTGACTTTTTCGTTTTCATTTGCCCATAGGACATTATACGGGGATGGTCCCAGACTCTTTTTTGTTGTGGAAATTCTCTTTTTGGTTTATTACAACACTTTTTCAGGGACATGTGTGGAGCTCTAAATAAAATACCCTGATGCTCCTTCTCCATTCATCCATTTTCCTAACCTGTAGTATCCTAACTACAGGGTCACGGAGGTCTGCTGGAGCCAATCCCAACCAGCACAGGGTGCAAGGCAGGAAACAAACCCCGGGCAGGGCACCAGCCCACCACAGGGCACACACACACCCGCCCACTAGGGACAATTTAGAATCACCAATGCAACTCACCTGTATGTCTTTGGATTGTGGGAGGAAACCCACACAGACACGGGGAGAACATGCAAACTCCATGCCAGGAGGACCCAGGAAGGGAACCTGGGTCTCCTAACTGCGGGGCAGCAGCGCTACCACTGCACCACCGTGCTGCTTTCATTCATCCATCCAACCATTTATTGCCATTATTTGAGTCTGGGTGGTATAATCAGCAGTGTGAAAGATGCCCAGATGTCCCTTTTCCCTGCGATCTCCTCTGGTGGACATGAGAAGCTCTCCAGTATGTCATGGCTCTGCCTCCATTGGAAAAAAACAAAGGTACCAGAGTGGTTCTTCAGAGTGATGCCACAGGGGAACCATTTTTGGTTCCCAGAAGACCCATCCACATGAAGGTTCCAGAAAGAGTCTTTATTTATTTAGATCATAACAGACACCATACAGTAAATATCCATGAAAATATGGCAACAGATTTGTGAAATGCCAGCAGGTCATGATTTTAATAGGACCCTCCCTTGCAGCATACGTTCGGCTTACTGCAGGTTTTCTTAACCTGTGAGTGTCCTGCTAGATAGCCTACCATACAGTAAAGATTCCAGGCTTCTTTTGCATACTAGGAAGATTTTCAAAGCACAAAGAACCAACTTAATATGCAGAATACGTTCTCAGAAGGAAATGGTGCTTTGTCAAGTAACAGTTCTATAAGGAACCACACAACCTGGTAAAGAACCATAAAATGCTATTAAAAAACCAGGAGTGTGCCTGAAACACCTTCCCAGGGAGGCATCCAGGTTAAATTCTAATCAGATGCCTGAACTACCTCAATTGGCTTTTTTTGATGTGGAGGAGCAGCGGCTCTACTTTGATCTCCTGCTGAAAGTCTACGTTCTTCACCCTTCCTCTCGGGATGAGCCCAGAAACTCTGCAAAGGATGCTCATTTCTGCTGCTGGAATCCGTGATCTGGTTCTTTCAGTCACTACCCAAAGCTAATCAGTAAATCAAAAGCTTTGTCTTTCAGCTCAGATCTCTTTTCCCCATGTGAGAAGGATCAGATTAAGTGCGGTGCAATCAACCCTTAAAAAAAGTTTTATCAAATCACAAAGTAACCTCACCCTTAAAAGATGGAGGCTCATTGGCATGCGCCAGATGGTTGGTCTTTTATTCATAGTGCATGGTCTGAAGCAGACTGAATAAGCAACATGGGGATGTCCTCTGGTAATGCCCACCACCTGTTGGAGGAGTCATGAAGGTCCGGCAAATTGTGGTCTGTGGAAATCAGGGCTGCAGTAACCTGAAGCCTATTTGGAGACTACTGGGGTCCTTTCATCGGATTGGCTGGCCGAGCAACGTTTCAGCCGTGGAATGGCCAAATGGGGGAGGCAGCTTGATGGATGAGGTCTCCAGGACTCTAAAAATATCCAAATCTTATTATGTGATATCATCTACTGTTAAATTCTGCTCCGTACTTCTAACATCTTTATGTTTATGCTGTATTAAGGATTTGTTCTGTTCTGTGTATTGTATTGTATTGTATTGACCCCCTTCTTTTGACACCCACTGCACGCCCAACCTACCTGGAAAGGGGTCTCTCTTTGAACTGCCTTTCCCAAGGTTTCTTCCATTTTTCCCTGCAAGGTTTTTTTTGGGAGTTTTTCCTTGTCTTCTCAGAGAGTCAAGGCTGGGGGGCTGTCAAGAGGCAGGGCCTGTTAAAGCCCATTGCGGCACATCCTGTGTGATTTTGGGCTATACAAAAATAAACTGTATTGTATTGTATTCCCTACTGTTGTCACAGCCTCTTTGCTTTGGCATCAGACCTTGGTGGTAATGAGCAAAAAGATTTGTGTGATACTAAAATGTTTGCTTCACAAAAGAATTAATGAACAAATCCCATTTTGCTTTCAGTGAAATTCATGCCAAGGACACAAGAAGAAAGATGTTAAGTCCTGTCTGGAAGCCTTTACATGTTCTAATTCCATATTCGTCTGCCTGTCACTCAGTGTTTAATTAAAAAGCTCTAGCGAAAAAAATAAAATCACCAGGCTCTTTTCCAGTCATGCATAGCGTTTGGTTCATCGGTCAGATGTGTTTTGGTTGTATGATTCCCAAGCTTTTCCAAATTACGATGACAGCATTGGCAATTACAATCCTAAAGATGCATCAGAGACAGAAAAGAAGATTCAAGCTCAACAACACTTGGAGTGTGCATAAACTCCCCCACTTCTGCAGAAATCAAGAAACGGGAAAGGGCAGTTGCTAGATGTTTTGTCTTGGTGTTCTGTATTACTCGACTTTCCTCTTTTGTGTTCTTTAATGTGTATCCTTTGTCAGAATGCCTCAAATCCCATTGACTTAGTACTGTTTAAAAGGCATTGTACTTTATAACTTCTCCCCAACTTCCCTTCTACATCTATAACCTCAGGTAATTACACAGAGTAAAAGACAAGCAGGAGTTAAGGTACAACTTGAATATTGTATTATTGATAATATTCAGGGTGGCACGGTGGCGCAGTGGTAGCGCTGCTGCCTTGCAGTTAGGGTCCTCCCTGCGTGGAGTTTGCATGTTCTCCCCGTGTCTGCGTGGGTTTCCTCCGGGCGCTCCGGTTTCCTCCCACAGTCCAAAGACATGCAGGTTCGGTTGATTGGTGATTCTAAATTGGCCCTAGTGTGTGCTTGGTGTGTTTGTGTGTGTCCTGCGGTGGGTTGGCACCCTGCCCAGGATTTGTTCCTGCCTCTTGCCCTGTGTTGGCTGGGATTGGCTCCAACAGACCCCCGTGACCCTGTGTTTGGATTCAGCGGGTTGGAAAATGAATGAATGATAATATTCATAAAGTAATAACAATAAGCAAAGTACATTTGAATATTGGCAGCCATACAACCTGATAAATGCTGATGTGTAGTTTTAGGCGGCACAAGGACTTGTTAATTACTTCAAATGTCTCTAGTTAAGTCCTCATTTTATGGCTTTTTTTATTTTATTGATTTACATACATCATTATATACAAATATATCAATTTTTACAAACATAAGATCGGAAAAAAATCAACCCCGACCCCTGAGAAAGAGAGCTAAGCCAGCAGAGTAAAACTTACTGCTAGTAAAAATAAGTAAATAGATAAATTAATAAGTGAATAATGATAAATTAAAAAATCTTCAGTGCTGTAAAAGCTTATTCTAAAATGTTATTGATAAGATCCTGCCAGGTTCTGAAAAAGTTCTGTACAGATCCTCTAAGTGAGAATTTGACTTATTCCAGTTTCAACTAGTATATGACATCAGTTACCCACTGACTTAGAATAGGAGAGTTAGGATTCTTCCAGTTGAGCCTGCAATGCGTGCCAATGGTGTACTAAAGGCAATTCCAGTTTGTTTGTCCTTCTCTACTTTAAGCCCATCTGGGAGTCCACCAAACACAGCTGTTAGTGGATTAGGAGGGATTGTGACACCAAGGCTGTCTGATAGGCATTTAAAGATTTTGGTCCACAATGATGTTAATTTTGTGCAGCTCCGGAACATGTGGCCCAGTGAGGCCGGAACTCGATTGCAACGTTCGCAGGTTGGATCATGCCCAGGAAACATTTTGGACAATTTTAAGCGAGAGAGATGCGCTTGATATATAATTTTGAGTTGGATAATTGTATGCTTTACGTATATGGAGCTCAAGTGGATTCTCTGCATTGCTACCTTCCACTCCTTTTCTGAAATATTGAGTGACAGATCCTTTTCCCATTGTCCTCTTGCATCTTTGAAAGGGAGGAACTGTAAAATGGTTTTATATATTGCAGACGTGTGTTCTTCAGGACATGCTGCATGGTTGTCTCAATATGGCTGCCAAGTTGTGCTTCTCAGTGTGGCCTTCTTTTCAATTCATGGTGTGTGAGATGTTCCTTCATCATGACGGTGAGAGAGAGTGAGGGAGGGGTAAAGGAACCAAATGTATACATTCTTTGTTCAAATCCTTACACTACAGGATGTCGTACTACAGAATAGGCTCTGATTCAAACCAATCCCAAACTACCATACTTCAGACCAGTGGGGGCACACAGTAGATAGATAGATAGATAGATAGATAGATAGATAGATAGATAGATAGATAGATAGATAGATAGATAGATAGATAGATAGATAGATAGATAGATAGATAGATAGATAGATAGATAGATAGATAGATACTTTATTAATCCCAAGGGGAAATTCACATACTCCAGCAGCAGCATACTGATAAAAAACAATATTAAATTAAAGAGTGATAAAAAAGCAAAGTAAAAGTAGACAATAACTTTGAGTAATGTTAGCATCGAATTGAAGAGTCGCATAGTGTGGGGTCTCCTCAGTGTATCAGTGGAGCATGACGGTGACAGCAGTCTGTTGCTGAAGCTGCTCCTCTGTCTGGAGATGATCCTGTTCAGTGGATGCAGTGGATTCTCCATGATTGACAGGAGCCTGCTCAGTGCCCGTCGCTCTGCTACGGATGTCAAACTGTCCAGCTCCGTGCCTACAATAGAGCTGGCCTTACCTCACCAGTTTATCCAGGCGTGAGGCGTCCCTCCTTCTTTATGCTGCCTCTCCAGCACGCCACCGCGTAGAAGAGGGCACGTGCCACAACCGTCTGATAGAACATCTGCAGCATCTTATTGAAGATGTTAATGGATGCCAGCCTTCTAAGGAAGTATAGTCGGCTCTGTCCTCTCTTGCACAGAGCACCAGTATTGGCAGTCCAGTCCAATTTATCATCCAGATGCACTCCCAAGTATTTATAGGTCTGCACCCTCTGCACACAGTCACATCTGTTGATCATAGGATCCAGGAGGGGCCTGGGTCTCCTAACATCCACCACCAGCTCCTTGGTTTTGCTGGTGTTCAGTTGTAGGTGGTTTGAGTTGCACCATTTAAAAAAGTCCTTGATTAGGTTCCTATACTCCTCCTACTGCCCACTCCTGATGCAGCCCACAATAGCAGTGTCGTCAGCAAACTTTTGCAAGTGGCAGGACTGCGAGTTGTATTGGAAGTCCGATGTATGTTGGCTGAACAGGACCGGAGAAAGTACAGTCCCCTGCGGCGCTCCTGTGTTGCTGACCACAATGTCAGACCTACAGTTCCCAAGACGCACATACTGAGGTCTGTCTGTAAGATAGTCCATGATCCATGCCACCAGGTATGAATCAGTACCTTTCACACCTGCCCCCAAAACCATTTGTTGAGCTGATGTTGGCCAGCTAGGTAGTCTGGCTTTCCTGTGGTGACTGATTGAGGGAGTTCTGCAGAGAATCACTTGCCAGACTGGTTTTAGGCACTTCTACCAACCCTGTCATAAAATTACAAAGAGACTCAGTCCTAAAAGAGGGGTGTGGGTCTTAAACATCAAAACATTGCTGTTCTTAGCAATGATATAACACTAATATGACATTGCTTTGTCTAAGTTACAAATATATACAAAATGCTTATTATCTTATATACAAAATTTCACACCACAACACCAGGTAACAATAATGGTGGGTGGGGTTAAAGATCCCCTTATGCTGAGAAACTCTTCCTGAGCAGGGAGATTTTTCTTTGGGAAAGTCTTTGAAATGTGCATACTAGGGCATTTTGGTGTGTCTTCGTGTGGAAAATACACATAATGTGAGTTTATTTTAAAAATGTACTGCACACCTCTGTGGTGATGATCACGAAAGGCATGAGCAGAATTGGTTTTATTGGAGCATGACAGATTATATGCATTAAGCATCTGTGGGAAAGAATGCAAGAAAACACACAACTGTTAACATTGCTTTAGCGATGAATATTCCTGATATTCCACTCTAAAACAAATATTAAAATCTCTAAAATAATAATTTTAGTGAGTTTTATTAATTTAGGAATCTCATTTCTGGCGCCGCATCCGAGTGGCAGCCTTTCCAGCAGCTTGTATATGACTTTATCTTTTTACCTTTTTATCTCTATTTTTCTATTTTTCGTTACCTGACGAGGTAAGAAGACGATATCGGGGCAAAGATAAAAGATAAGATTAAATCGAGACAACTTGAGAGAAAATGGCGTTATAAACCGTCGGTGCCTTCTGTGATCCTGGGAAATGTAAACTCACTACCAAATAAGATCAACGAACTGGCTGTGCTGGTGAAAAATGCCAGAACCTACAGAGAATGCAGCTTGCTGTGTGTTAGTGAAATGTGGTGAACAACTACCATCCCAGATGCTAATGTGGAGCTACCCGGGTTTAGCACAGTTAGAGCGGACAGAGACGCAAGTACCTGCGGAAGAAGAAAGGAGGAGGACTCGCTCTCTATGTCAATACAAAGTGGTGCAACTCAGGACATGTAAACGTTAAAATCTCCAATTGCGGCAGGGACATCGAACTGTTGGCCGTAAGTCTGCGTCCCTATTACTTGCCCAGAGAGTTTGGACACGTGATTGCTGTTATTGTTTACATCCCCTCAAGCGAACGCGAGATGGCGAGTGACATCATCCATTCCGCAGTTGCTAAGTTACAAACGCAGCACCCTGAGGCACTTGTGCTAATCGCTGGAGACTTTAACCATGTAACGCTGGACAAAACATTACCTGCCTTCTCCCAGTATGTGGATTGTAACACTCGGGGAAACAGGACTATCGACCTACTGTATGCAAACGTTAAAGACGCATACAGCGCCACCCCGCTGCCTGCGCTTGGGAAAGCAGATCATAACCTGGTTCTGCTTCAGCCTCAATACAAACCAAGAGTGAGGCGCTACCTACAACTACACGCTCATTCAGGAAGTGGTCCCTGAGGCAGAGCAGGCTCTGAGAGACTGCTTTGGAACTACAGACTGGGATATATTGCTGGTCACATAGTGAGAACATTGAAGAGGCTGTTGAATGCACAACTGATTACATCAACTTCTGTATGGACATTGTAGTTCCAGTAAGAACAGTATGCTGCTATGCTAACAACAAGCCATGGGTTACAAGTGACATCAAGGGCCTTTTGAACCAGAAGAAAAGGGCTTTTAAAGGTGGTGATCAGCATGAGCTCAAGCGTGCAGAAGGAACTCCGAGTCCAGCTCAGGGCGGCGAAAGAGCAGTACAGGAGAAAGCTGGAGCAGAAGTTGCAGAACAACAGCATGAAGGAAGTGTGGGATGGGATGAAGATTATCACTGGCTGCAGCTCAAGCGGGTGCCGCCATCGAGACAGACGTGGAGAGAGCAAACCAAATGAACAACTTCTTTAATAGGTTTGATCACTAACCCACTCTCACCTCGAGTACTGCATCCTCCAACCATCCTTCTGCTGATACCAGCATAGGTGAGACATCCCCACCCACAATTACAGCAGCCCAGGTGAGCAGAGAGCTGAAAAGACTTTGTGCCAGCAAAGCAGCGGTCCAGATGGTGTATCGCCACGATTGCTGAAGGCCTGTGCGTTGGAACTGGGGAGTCCTCTACAGCATCTTCAACCTGAGCCTGGAACAGGGAGAGTCCCAAGGCTTTGGAAAACATCTTGTATCACCCTGTCCCAAAGGTATCACGTCCTAGTGAGCTGAATGACTTCCGCCTGTTGCTCTGACGTCACATCTGATGAAGACCATGGAGCGGCTGCTGCTTCACCACCTGAGGCCACAGGTCCGCCACGCCTCGACCCTCTGCAGTTCGCATACCAGGAGAAGGTGGGGCGGAGGATGCCATCATCTATATGCTACACCGATCCCTCTCCCACCTGGACAGAGGCAGTGGTGCTGTAAGAATTATGTTTTTGGACTTCTCTAGGCCTTCAACACCATCCAACCTCTGCTCCTTAGAGACAAGCTGACTGAGATGGGAGTAGACTCACACCTGGTGGCATGGATTGTGGACTATCTTACAGACAGACCTCAATATGCGTCTTGGGAACTGCAGGTCTGACATTGTGTTCAGCAATACAGGGGCCGCAGGGACTGTACTTTCTCCAGTCCTGTTCAATCTAAATACATCAGACTTCCAATATGACTCGAGTCCTGCCACGTGCAAAAGTTCGTTGATGACACTGCTATTGTAGGCTGCATCAGGTGTGGGCAGGAGGAGGAGTACAGGAAGTTAATCAAAGACTTTGTTAAATGGTGCAACTCAAACCACTTACACCTTAACACCAGCAAGACCAAGGAGCTGGTGGTGGATTTTAGGAGGCCCAGGCCCCTCATGGACCCTGTGATCATCAGAGGAGACTGTGTGCAGAGGGTGCAGACCTTAAATATCTGGGAGTGCAGCTGGATGACAAATTGGACTGGACTGCCAATACTGATGCTCTATGTAAGAAAGGTCAGAGCAGACTATACTTTCTGAGAAGGTTGGCATCCTTCAACATCTGCAGTAAGATGCTGCAGATGTTCTACCAGACGGTTGTGGCGAGTGCCCTCTTCTACGCGGTGGTGTGCTGGGGTGGCAGCATAAAGATGAAAGACACCTCACGCCTGGACAAACTTGTTAAGAAGGCAGGCTCTATTGTAGGAGTAAAGTTGGACAGTTTAACATCTGTGGCAGAGCGACGGGCACTAAGCAAACTCCTGTCAATCATGAAGAATCCACTGCATCCACTTAACAGTGTCATCTCCAGGCAGAGGAGTAGCTTCAGTGACAGACTTTTGTCACCGTCCTGCTCCACTGACAGACTGAGGAGATCGTTCCTCCCCCACACTATGCGACTCTTCAATAATGCTAACATTACTCAGTTATTGTCTGCTTTTTTTATTTTTATTTTTTTCATTTTTTCATTTTTATTACTATTTAATTTAATATTGTTTCTTTGTATCAGTATACTGCTGTTGGAT
Source organism: Polypterus senegalus (assembly GCF_016835505.1). NCBI lineage: Eukaryota > Metazoa > Chordata > Cladistia > Polypteriformes > Polypteridae > Polypterus > Polypterus senegalus. The sequence continues at coordinate 20,217,343 of NC_053163.1, forward strand.
TATGTGAATTTCCTCTTGGGATTAATAAAGTATCTATCTAACTATCTAGCTATCTAATCACGAGCAAAGCAAAATTTAATGTGAGTATCACAAAACTTTTTTGCTTATTGCTACCTGTTTGCTTTGCCCTTTTCTTGTGATTTCCCTTTGTATCGTAAGTCCTGAGGTCTTTGATCATTTAGGGGTTCACAAATTCAATTTGATCATTTAGGATTTGAGTTTTGGATTATAAACTTTGGCTTGTGATTAATTGTATTAGTTATTTTCAGTTCTGTGGTCCTTTTGTTTTCGATTTTTTGGCTTTAGAATTTTTGCATTTTTTAAATGTATATTTTAGATCCTTGATTTAACTGAATAATATCAAATGCATTCATAAATAAATTAAAATTAAGCAAAATAAAATAGTTCAAGTGTAGTGTTCTGTTGATTTTGGTTTTCTCATTCAGGTTCCGTCAAAAGATGTCTGAGATGTTGTTTTCTTTTTTCTTCACTTTTAATGCACTCTGTGTGTGCCGCGGGAGTCTGATGAATGATTTCCTGCAGCCCATAAATGTCTTGAACTTTTGTATTCAGCTCTTCCTTCATCACTTATATTTCTCAGTTTGTTTGTTTATTTATTTATTTATTTATTTATTGCTTTCTTTTTTTAAAACATTGCACTTGATGAGTTTGCCAATCAAAATAAATGGCACTATGCTATAGAGATCCTGATTGATTGACTGACTAATACACTGAGTTCTCACCTAGGGTGTTTTGCTCATTTCATGGCCACAGTGTTTCATTTCTGTGCCATGCACCACACTTGACCTTACCGGGCAGGTATTACTGCCAGTACTGCCAGTGTGATTTAGTGTACAGATTTATAACTTAATCAGCGTAAAAAATGAGTCACTGACAATACATGCAATGAAGTGGATATCTTGACATGTGCAATGACTGAGACCAGTGGAGAGCCTGTGATTGGCTGATAGCCATTAATCTCACTGCTCAAGTGTGATAAGGCTGATACCTCGACGCCTATGGAATAATGCAGGAGAGAAGGGTCAGGGATGTAGGGATCCAAGAAACGAGCTGATTTAGTTATTACATTCATGGGCCAGCTGATATGAATTCCTGAATAATGAAAATAAAATTGAATTGTGGACTAGAAGGAGACAATAATAAGAATCCAAATAATGCAGTTATCTGGTCTGAATTTAAAAAGCATATTTTCTGGCTCTTAAAGCTGGATAAAGTTTTACTCAATGGTTGATTAACAGTACAATCTTGTGTTTCTTGGATAGTGTAGAACCTTTTCAAAAGGAAGCAGCTTGGTCTTCATAATTATATTACAAATAGCCTCAATGTGCAAAGTTTGTACATTCTATATTATATTATATTATATTATATTATATTATATTATATTATATTATATTATATTATATTATATTATCTATGCTACCTGTCAAAGACAGGTAACAGAATAAGTGAAAAAATATTTGATGTGTGATGTCTCTTGACTTACGTGTACCCTCAGAGTTCCTCCAACGCTTCTTCTCTGTGTCCTCATGTGTCTCAACCTCTGTGCCTCTATGTGAACCCTCAATGTTCCTCCTACACCTTTTCTTCGGTGTCTTCATATGTCTCAACCTTTCTTTCCCTGTGCTTCATTTCTTGATCGCATTCCTTTAAAGCAGGGGTGGGCAAAGTCGTTTCTGGAGGGCCACAGTGGCTGCGGGTTTTTGTTCCAACCCAGTTGCTTAATACGAGGCAGTTATTGATAAAGTAGCACTCCTGCATCATTTTCATTGTCTTGCTTGTTAAGATTTTGAACATTTATTGCTTATTTTAGTCTTGAACAGCTGTATTCTCAGTTTTTAATTGCTCCTTATTAGCAAAAAGATGCAAATGACAAAAGAAACCAGCACTTCTCCGTTTAGCTGTGACCCAACATTTGCGCGATAGACATATGCGCGCCGACAAAATAGCGGCGATTAAAATGCGCTGTCAAAATCGCGCTGACAAAATTTGCACCAACAAAATCGTGAAAGTTTCATTAAATATGAATTACAGTAGAACCCCGGGTTACGAGTTTAATCCGTTCCAGAACCGAGCTCGTAACCCGATCTGCTCGTAACCCGAACAAATTTCCCCCATTTAAAATAATAATGGAAATGAGATTAATCCGTTCCAGCCCTCCCAAAAAGTCCCCAAAATATCATAAATAATGGAAAAAAACAAAAAAATAAGAAACAAACATCAAAATACTGTATTAGTAAATATAGTTAAATAAAAGATAAACCAACTTAAGAAAATGTAACCTTACCTTGGCGGCAGACGATTGCAGTTAACGGAGAGTGGCTGAGGAGGGAGGGAGGGAGGGAGGGAGGACTAGAGGACTGGCTGCATTTTCGGCACCTTCACATCAAAAAAAACGAAAATTGCACTTTCTTAACTGTACGTACTGTGGAAGTTGACCCGGACACAGACAGGCAGACACATTCATGTCACCCACAAACACGTTTATTTAAAATATTTACAAAATATATGGTCACTAAGACCCACAGTCCACAAGTGCACAAACCCCAAAGTCACAGTCCTGGCCTCACAATGCCTTTCTTGGGGCCGCCTCCACACCTCCTCTGTGCTTCGTCCTTCCTCCTCCCGACTCCAGCCTCGAATGAATGGAGACGGCCCCTTTTATTCAGTACCCGGATGAGCACCAGGTGTTCCTGGCATTCCTCCCTTGGCCACGCCCCAGCGTGGCGGAAGTGCCGGCGCAAAGTCTTCCCCCCAGCACTTCCTGGTGTGGCGGAAGTGCTGGGGTAACAGGTCCCCAAGGCATTGGGGCGCCTCCTGGCGGTGACCAAGGGCCCCTAGAGGGTGGAGCTTCCATGCCTTGTACCCGTGGCCCCCAGAGCAACCCGGAAGGCAACCCCCACGTGATCCAGGGTGGGCACAGACCCACATTCGGTCCCTCATGACGTCCCGGCCGGGTCATGGCCCCTGGCATCCCTGACAGTACGTACATGAAGTGTAAAAAAATTTACTTTCTTAACTTTAAACTTAGCCTAACACTTAACATTACGTACGTATGATTTTTTTTTTACGCTAATCATCTGTTTTTGCCTTTTTGGCTGCACTTTCGGCACCTTCACTTATAGCAGTTTCAGTTTTAGTATAAAGATACCTATGCAACGATGTTTGCTTTTGCCTGCTTTTTAAAAGCTTACGGAAGTGAGCCAAGCAGGTGTCATCATAATTTGCTGCAGAACGACTAGTTGCCACTTTTTCTGGATGTTTCTTTTCAATGAAACTTGTAACCTTCTCCCACATTCCCAGCACCTCTGTAATTTCACTTGTCGAAATTTCCTCTGTCTCGACCTCCTCCTCACTACCGCTGATCTCTTGCAGAGCCTCCATATGTTGCATGTCCTGCAGCTCAAGCAACTCCTGTGTTGAGAGTTCCTCCTCATGTTCCTCGACAAGCTCGTTGATATCACCCTCGTCAACCTGCAGACCCATCGACTTGCCGAGGGACACAATTTCATGCACTGGATCTACGTCAGGCACGTTGGTCTCAGTCTCGATCTCGGTCTCGGTATCGGTATCAAGACCAAATCCTTCAAAGTCCCTCGCTGCAACCGCATCAGACCATAACTTCTTCCATGCAGAATTCAGTGTTCTTCTGGTCACTTCTTTCCACGCCAGGTCAATCATGCGTAGGCATTGCACAATGTTGAAATATTCTTTCCAGAACTCTCAGAGTGTTAGCTCCGTATTTTCTGTCACATCGAAGCATCGTTTGAACAGATGCTTCGTGTAGAGCTTTTTGAAATTGGAAATGACCTCCATCCATCGGTCGTGTTGGGTGGGAGGTAGAGGACTTTTATGAATTGATATTCTTCCCGGATGTTGTCTTGGAGACCGGGCGGGTGGGCTGGAGCATTGTCGAAAACAAGTAACGCTTGCAGAGGCAGTTTGTTTTCTTGAAGATACTTCTTCACCGCTGGTCCAAAGCAAAGATTTACCCAGTCGATGAAGAACTGTCGCGTAACCCATGCCTTTGGATTGGTGCGCCACATCACATGCAGTTTTTCTTTAAGAATCCTGTGAGTCTTAAAGGCTCGAGGATTCTCTGAATGATAGACTAGCAGTGGCTTCACTTTAAAGTCACCGTTAGCATTTGCACACAATGCAAGGGTGAGGCGGTCCTTCATCGGCTTATGTCCTGGCATCTTCGTCTCCTCTGCTGTGATGTACGTCCTACGGGGCATTTTCTTCCAAAAAAGCCCCGTCTCGTCGCAATTAAAAACTTGCTGGGGGATGTAACATTCTGCCTCGATGAGCTGCGCGAAACGTGTGATGAAATCGCCAGCTGCCTTCTGGTCTGCATTTGCTGCTTCGCCATGTCTTACGACAGAGTGAATGCCTGATCGCTTCTTAAACCTGTCGTACCATCCATGACTAGCCTTGAATTCTGGTTCTACTACATCCGTAGATGTGGATGGTTCTTTCTGCTTCAGGTCATTGTAAATGATGCAAGCTTTCTCGCTTATGACTGTTTCAGTAAGCATATCTCCTGCCAACTCTTTCTTTTTTATCCACAATAACAGCAGGTTTTCCATTTCTTCGTGGATAGCCGACATTTGCTGTGTAATTACGGTCATGTCTTTTGCTACTTTTACACTCTTTATGGTCTCCTTTTGCTTTAGTATTGTGCATATCGTGGACGTACTGCGGTCATAAATGTTGGCGAGTTCCATCACACGCACACCTCTCTCATGCTTTTCTATAATTTCCTGCTTCAACTCGACTGACAGCATCCTTTTCTTCTTGCTGCTGTCCTTTCCACTTCCTACCTTCTTTGAAGACATGGTCAATGCCCAATATGTATGATAGGGTTCTGGGTAGAAGGGGTAGAGGTTTCCGGGTAAGAAAGGCGAAGTGGAAACTAGCGGTTAACTAGCTCGGCTCGTAAAACGGGCAGGCCTCGTAAACCGGGCAGAAATTTTGCTCAGATCGCGGCTCGTAAACCGAATTACTAGTATACCGAGCTGCTCGTAAACTGGGGTTCCACTGTACTAGTTTAAAGCATATATAATAATGTTTATTTTAGAAGACAATATTATGAGACACGGCATGCCATCAGCACAGCATGCAGATAGTCTTTAAGATCATGCCCTGCATATGTAGGATGAATTGCAGCAAGGGCGTCCCACTCTCTTGGCCTCTCTCGCGATTTTGTCATGGCGATTTTGTCGGCGCGCATTTGTCAAAAACCAGTTTGCGGGTTTGTCGGCGCTCATTTGTCCGTCGCAGTTTTGTCGGGGCGCATATGTCTATCGCGCTTTTGACGGTGAACCACGTTTAGCTTGTTTCCATTTACACCCGTGTGTATTTATCGTGCACTGTTTGGTTTAATTAAATACTTGGAAGGAAAGTGAAGAGAAAAAAGTGAAGGACTGAGAATTACTCATCCGTTTTAGATTTCAAATCATTTGGATGATATCTTTACAAAGACTTGACATTGCAAAGTTAAAGCACTAACAAGCCATGAAATTAAATTATTGGCAACAATTGTTTTCTAATTAAGCGAATGTGTTGGAACAAAAACAACCACTGCGGCCCTCCAGGACTGACTTAGTCCACCCCGACCTAAAACCTCCTTCTCAGACTTTATCATTTTGAGATGCCTGGCTTGCCACTTATCCACAATTTTTACCACCACCAACAGTAACCTCTGTGAAAGTATCATTCATATTCTTGCAAATACTTCCCATCTCTTACAGTGACTCTCAGCATGCGTCCTATGCTTTTACTCCTTGTTTGCCTCAACTTCTGTTACCCAGCACTTCCTCTGTTAAAGTCAAACTGACCAATCAGATTGCATGGAGAGACTGGACACACACATACAGAAAGTATCTGTTATATTATATTATATTATATTATATTATATTATATTATATTATATTATATTATATTATATTATATTATATTATATTATATTAATGTAGAAAATATGGAATTCAGGGCTGTAGCATATTATAAAATCCTGGTCAGGACTTTTCTGAACATTACAAGGCTTCCCAAAAAGAGTGGTACTAAGGATACACAATAAGGGAAGGACACAGGGCAGAGATGGCAGTGAAGGGTCACATGGTCTTGTAATTTGAACCTATTCTTTAAGTATATAAACAGGTTCTGACAGCCTTTTCTAGCCCTTTAATAGTCATTGGGGTTGGTGGACTAGTACGGATACCTTGCAGAGCTTCAGGAAGAGGATCTCAGGAGTTTTGCAGTGTAGGATTAGCTGGAAGAGGCCCAGGTTTAGTCAGACATACTTCCTCTCCACAAACAAGAGCTTGGAGTAAAGTCAGGTGTTCACCTAGACAAAAAGAAGGAGAATCCATATTTCTAGAAGGTTCTGAAGGTGAGAACAGAGGTAATTCTTGTGTTTGTGTGAAATGGGACAGTGCTAAATATGGTGGAATCTGTTTAAATTGGTCCAGAAGGGCAGCTGGATTATTGTGATGCAGTGGTAGCGCTGCTGCCTCACACTAAAGAGCATCCCGGGTTTTGCATTCTGGGTCCTCCCTGTGTGGTGAGCACTTTGAGTAGTGAGAAAAGCACCATATAAATGTCAAGTATTATTATTATTACTTGGTACTTTGTGTACTACATGTACCTACCATCCGTATTAGTATTTATTCTCACAAAGCTCATATCACAAGCTCATTTATGATCAAAGTTCTTTTACTTGTGAGGGTCATGGTGGCAGCAGGCCAAGCAGGTCATCCTCAACTTCTCTGTCCCCAGCTACAGATTCCAACTCTTCCCAGAGTCTCTCAAACCATCCAAGAGAAATAACCTCTCTAGCGTGTCCTGGGTCTGCCATGAGGTCTCTGCCTAGTGAGATATGTCTGTAGTGGCTCCCAAAACCACCTGAACTGGCTCCTGTCAATCTGGAAGTCTACTCTGAGACTCCTTCAAATCACTGAGCTTCTCACCCCATCACAGATTGTCAGCCCAGCCATCCTAAGAAGAAACCTTATTTCTGCTGCTTGCCTTTGCAATCTCATTCCTTTGGTCATTACCCACATCGCGTGACCATAGGTGAGGGCAGGGATTTAAATACATTGGTAAACTCAGAATTTTGTCTTTAAAGTCAGCACCCACATAACAGCTGCAACTGCCCCAATCCACTTGTCAGTATCACATTCCATTTTTCTTTCACGTGTGAAAAAGATCCATGGTTTTCTCTCCAGGTGATGGAAGAACAATTGCCCATGGATGAGGTGTTAAAGTAGATAAAGATCTACAAAGCTCACAATTCTGTTCTATGCTATCCTATAAAAGTGAAGTAGGAAGGATGGAATTTCGGGTGGCAGCATTCATTTTACAAAATCCTGGACAAAAATAGTGGTACTGAGGATGCCACAATAACGGAAGTGGAAACTAGTTGTTTGCTGTTTTTGGCAATTCATTTCCAATCTAAGACAATGATATTGGGAATCCATAGAAGAAATGATAATCTGTATCACTTCAGGAGTGAAGAATGTGGTAGCAGCTTCACCAGCATATTGGAGCTCAATATCGTGCATTTATCCATCGATGATTATCAACCCACTTACATTTCAGGGTTAAGGGGGTCAAGATCTATCCTGACAGTATTGACTGCAAAAGGTATTAACGCTTCCTGAGCTGGGTTTATGTTTTTTCTCAGAACACTTTTACATGCACACCAGCACTCTCTGGGTCAATGTACCATCATCGGTTAAACTAACTTGAACCTTTTTTGTGACATTAGAGGCAAATGAAGTTAAAGCTTATGAAGTCCATCAGGAATAATAAAGGAGAATTAAAAATATTGATAGTGAAATAGTGGATGGTCTAAACTTGCATTTTTCTGAGGCCTTCACATGTGAGGAGCTGAATAACCTCCCAGCAGTAACAGGGACTACTATGGAGGTAGTGGGGGATTTGGAAATTGTAGAGGCTTAGAATAAATAGGCTGATACAAATTGCCAAGATCAGATAATAATTTATCCTCAAGTTCTTAAGAAGGTTATCAAACAGATAGATAGATAGATAGATAGATAGATAGATAGATAGATAGATAGATAGATAGATAGATAGATACTCTATTAATCCCAAGAGGAAATTCACATAAAATTCACATTCAATAAACCCTTGACATATATTTTTAGGACATCACTGCACACTGGGTGAATTCTGAAGGAGTGGAAAATGGCACACAGAGAACAATAGACACACTGAGTAAGTTGCCAAGTAGTATGGTAGACAATGGAATTTTGGGGATCTACAAAATTCAACTTGATGTTATTTTTGAACAATAAAGTCGATAGAACTGGAGAGCTTTGTTGGACTGAACGGCTTGTTCTCGTCTAGATTATTCTAATGTTCAGACACGGGAGGAACTTGGAAACTCTACAAGAACAGTGCTAAAGATAGGATTCAGACCTAGAATTGTGGAGCTGTGCAGCAGACCACTGATCCAACGTGTATGAAATTTTGATACAAACGTAATCATCATTCCATTCTTAAATGACAGAAACCTGCTTAATCCATTTTAACATTGTGAGGCGATGCAGGCAGGGCCAGCATCAGCATTAAGGCGAATTAGACATTCGCCTACGGCACAGATCATAAGGGTGGGGGGGGAACTCAACCACACAGGTTACCTACCAAGCAATAAGTTTGGCCTAAAGTGCAAATTAACCTAGCACCGGCACCAGATGGAGGATACACATCAGGAAAGGGCACAAGTCTATCAGAGGGTTCACTGATGCCCACAGCCACAGAGTACCAATTTGAAATTACCAGTTAACTAAACATGGAGGAAATCCATACAGATATGGATAAATTGTGTAAACCCCTCAAAGACAACAACTGAGTGTGGGACTCTAACCTAAAATGGTGGAGAGATGAAGTAGTAGTGCTAACTGTGAAAAGGAGACAGCTAAAGGGCCTGAAAAATAGCAATTCCATGCCAGACCAAGGGGCGGTGAGGTGCACTAACTGTCTCTCTTAATCCCTTGCATACTATTCTTGGGAAATCCCACCCAGTTCCAGCGCCGTTGATGACGTTACTTTTCGATGTCTTCACTTTCAGTCCCGATGACATCACTTCCGGTTCCGGCACCTCAGATGAGGTCACTTTCTGGTTTCCCATGCTATCGATGGCCTCACTTCCAGTCCCGACGACGTCACTTTCGTTTCTGGTGCTGCCGATGACACCACTTCCGGTCCCGATGACATCACGTCCAGTTCTGGCCCAGATTACGTCACTTCCTCCACTGGCCATTAAAGCCACCATCTTACCTACACATTATCAGTTCAATTGTGGACTCCAATCTGTAAAGATCTGTGATTTACTTTCTACCTTTTGCAGCCAGGACATAATATACGGGTGGCTGCCCCAAACCTTCTTGATGTTGATATTTGTGACACCCTATATTATAACATAACATAAATAGCATAAAATTCTCAAATCTGTTTATTCAAGTTCAAAGTCACAATTACATGTTCAAAAGATAATTTATTAGATTATTCTTGTTGACTCTTATGGGTATTAAAGGGCATCCCGACGATTCATTTCTCAATTGCTTATCAACAGCAGTATTCAAAAAGTTTAAGGATCCAGCAGGGCCCCTTCAGGGCCTGTACATATTAGGCCAAATTAGTTGCCATGGTGACAGTTTCTGAAACGGAGCTTTGTACATTTTGTTTTCTTCTTCTTTAAATGTTAATGTATAATTGATACTGTACTTAATATTCACACAAAATACAAAAAAGAAGCTTTTTCTGGGACACAAAAACCGAGTTGTCCAGGCACACAGGATTACTGTCTGGATTGGCTTTGAATGGAGATGGCACCAAAACACTGCGACTTACATGTGCCTGCCTGCACACACACGCAAACCAGCAAAACACGTTTAATTAAGTGTGTAAGTGGCTCTAATTAAGTTGGTTGCTTGATGGCTGTTTATTTTTAACCCCGTAGTCTGCATCATCGTGGCCTCAAGTGCATCAGAAATAGTGAAAAAAAAGGAAACAAACAAAATTAACAATTTGATTTTAATCACACTGACACCAAGGTATTTGAGGCTCGGCCGTTGTGTTCTAAATTTAGCTTTTTGTTATTGTGACTTTTGTTGCTTCAGGTCTGAACTTTAACTAGGATTAAAGTAAGAACAACATTCATCCATTTCCCAACCCACTAAATCCAAACACAGGGTCACGGGGGTCTGCTGGAGCCAATTCCAGCCCACACGACAGGAACCAATCCTGGGCAGGGTGCCAACCCACCACAGAGCCAATTTAGAATCACCAATCCACCTAACCTGCTTGTCTGTGGGAGGAAACCCACACAGACACGGTGAGAACATGCAAACTCCACACAGGGAGGACCCGGGAAGTGAACCTGGGTCTCCTAACTGCCAGGCAGCAGCGCCACCACTGCGCCACCGTGCCGCCCAAGAACAACACTGAGCTCTCAAAAAAAACCAACCCTGCATTGGTCTGGTAGATCATTAATTTACTGAGTGCCCTCACTGGCTCCTTGTCTGCTCCCTCTCCTTTAGAATTTTGTAGAATTTTCTCAGTTAATCCAATGTCAGCCAAACTGGGAGGCTTGCATATTGTAATCTTTTTAGTTAGCCAATTAAAGGTGTCATTTTGCTTGACTTCTCATTGCATCCATAATGGCTAACATAGCACAGCACCCTAGTACTACAATCGAAGTACAGAAAGTTAAGTGACTCAATCAGCATCACTGTCAGATTTTGAACCAGCCACCCAATAGTTTAACATCAACTGTATATACTCACGTGTAAGTTGGGTCTTGAAACCCGAAAAATTGATCATAAAATCAGACCCCGACTTGTACACCCGTTCAAAAATGCAACACTTAATTTTTTTTTTTTTTACATCTTCTTGCCTCCTCCAATCTCGCATCAGTTTCTCAGATGCATCAAATTTTGTTGCAGCAACGCAGTTACCAATTTCTTTCACCACTAGAATGACTTTTAATTTAAAACCAGCTTCATATTTTCTTCTGATTGAATGCACCATCGTAGGTAAGGGATGCTCTTACGATAAAGGTGTATAAGGGTGTGAGATACCAAAAAACACAAATCAGTGCAAACGTTGCTTCAGAATAATTCGGGTATTCGGGTAGAATAGAGAGAGATAGAGGTTAGGAGCACATGCTGATACAGTGCATTGCCGCACCAACATAGAATAAAAAGACCGTGTGCTCCGTGGTTACTCTCTCAGGTGGGCGGGCGTTAGCATATCATAATCCCTTGGACCAATAGCGTGAGCTTTCCGCATTTGACTTATATGACCGACATTATAAAATACCAGAAATTATACTGCAAAATCAAGTCCTGACTTATCCGCGGGAGAACTTATCCGCGAGTATATAATAAAAAATAAAAAAAAGTCTTTGTTAAGTAAAGGATTAATACCTATACATCTTGATTACATTTTCCCTGAAGAAGGGGCCTGAGTTGCCTCGAAATATACCTTACATATTGTAATCTTTCTAGTTACCCAATAAAAGAGGTCATTTTGCATGACTTCTCACTACATCCACAATGGCTAACACGGTGCAACACCTGAGTACTACAGACATCCATTATCCAAACCGCTATATCCTAACTACAGGGTCACAGGGGTCTGCTGGAGCCAATCCCAGCCAACACAGGGCGCAAGGCAGGAAACAAACCCCAGGCAGGGCGCCAGCCCACCACAGATCACATACACACCCACACACCAAGCACATACTAGGGGCAATTTAGAATCGCCAATGCACACCTAACCTGCATGTCTTTGGACTGTGGGAGGAAACCCACACGGACACGAGGAGAACATGCAAAATCCATGCAGGGAGGACCCAGGAAGCGAACCCAGGCCTCCTAACTGCGACCTAGTACTATAGACATATTAAAAACAGTATAAAGACGAGGTATGTCATGTTTTACCTAATCAGCTGCAGATGCTCTTTTAGGATATCTCCATACTTTGCCCCATTCTCCTTTCCCTCAACCCTTTCTAGTCTCCCAGTCCCCTTTGATGCTGCCACTGTCCCGCTTCACCGCTGAGTGCCAAGTCTGATCCTCCCTCGATTATCACTCAACGTCTTCATTTGTATTCTTATCCCTTAGCTGCTCATTGATTATTAAAAAAAAAAACTTTCCTCTTTGTATTTTTGCAGCAGCTTCCACTTTTTTATTTTACAGAACTTGAAAAACAACGGACAGATTTACAGCAATTAGCTCATTTTCTGTTAGGGCAGGCAAACTATCCGGACTTAAAGACGTTAAGTGCACTCGGGTTTCTGGTGCAAGGAGCAGGAATATTAGTATTTCTGGCTGGGAGCGGGATAGAATTGGATTTGAAATGCTTGTAACATTCAACTAATTAAAAAAAAGAGTTATTTTTTTCTTATTTTAGAATTAACCAGTCATTCAGGGCAAGAAACTTTTTATTTAAAGTAAAATGGAGAAAAATACATCATTTAACTTCACTGAGCCCCGGAAGGAGAGTCATTGGATATGGCAAACCATAAACCTTTAATGAGTAAAACTAATTTAAAAAACATCCTGGAAGTAAAAGTTCCAAATACTTGGAAACCTCTTGTAGTTTTCACTCTCAAATTATCCATATCATAAGCATCCATCCATCCATTTTCTAACCCGCTGAATCCGAATACAGGGTCACGGGGGTCCGCTGGAGCCAATCCCAGCCAACACAGGGCACAAGGCAGGAACCAATCCCAGGCAGGGTGCCAACCCACCGCAGGACACACACAAACACACCCACACACCAAGCACACACTAGGGCCAATTTAGAGTCGCCAATCCACCTAACCTGCATGTCTTTGGATTGTGGGAGGAAACCGGAGTGCCCGGAGGAAACCCACGCAGACACGGGGAGAACATGCAAACTCCACGCAGGGAGGACCTGGGAAGCGAACCCAGGTCTCCTAACTGCGAGGCAGCAGCGCTACCACTGCGCCACCGTGCCGCCCATATCATAAGCAGCTTTTCTTTAATATTTTTTTTTTCTTGTGTTCAAACATTTTCATTTGGGGTTTTATGATTCCTAGAAGATTAAAAAAACAGCATGATGTTCTTGATAAAATTCCGTTTTTTGCTGTTTATTTCACATTAGATTAAGATTTTCTCCAACTCCCTTTTGTTTTTTAGCGACCCATAGGAAAAATGTGCTGCTCCAAGGTCGAACTTTGATGGCTCATAACACTTAAAAGTGATTCTCATTTATGTTTCATGTAACGTTACCACAGATGTTTCCTCTAAAATTCCTTAGGAGAAATAGATTTAGAGAAAAAGGAGACATGAGATTCAATTGAGATAAAAGGTGTCAAAAAGTGAGAATTTAGCTTGAAAAGCATGTACAATTTTGTGAGATCTCTTGCTAGTCTTAGTTTAACCTCTTTCAAGACTTCATCTTTTACTTATTTTTGGACTGACGCCTTTATCCAAGATCTGGGATATGACAGGTTACATGTCTTTTGTTTTTGCTAATCAGAGTCACATGGTGTCAGAAGTGGGATTTGAACACACAACCTCAGGTTTTGAAGTCCAAACTCTTAACCACAATGCAACACTGGAAGCCTTTTCTGTCCAGCATGAGTGTGCTTTAATTGGTTCACTGCAATATAAATGAGAGCAACTAATCGTATTATTCCAAAGCAAGGACTACAGTTTTATAATCATAGTAAAGTTCTTTATTACCACAAACAACTGTCCATACATTTCACCACATATTACTGATCACACAAAGCAAATACTTTCAAATTGTAAAAAAAAAGGTCTAGACACTCCTTCAAATGACTGAGGCCATTTTATAACTTTGCTGAGATCTCTGCTGAAACCGAAGAGGAGACACTCATGAGAATAATTGGGTATTTAGTCATAATAGAAAAAATATGAGAAAACATGAGACACAAGAACACATCTTCACTTTATTTTTTTCTGATCTTGTTGTTTTCTAGGAGAAATCAAACAGATATTAAGATCTTAATATCCCCTTTTTGATTTTTCATTCTTATAGGTGGCACTATGGGACGTTGTCATAGGGTTGGATGTGATGGCATTAATAATGCATCTGTATAACAGTCAGCGTCACGGATAACACTTTGTCCAAGATTATGAATACTTAGAACTATCATGTCAGTTGGTGTCAATAAACCTAGGCCAGCGACTTCTTTCATGTTTTTTGACTTCCCACTTCAACTGCTTTGTCCTTCATTTCCTTCTCTCTGCTTTCTCTGGCAGAATAATCCCTATGTTATATGTGTTGGAGACGGTGGCACTGACCAGAAAGCAGGAGACAGAGCTGGAGGTGTCAGAGTTGAAGATGCTAAGATTTGCATTGGGTGTGATGAGGATGGACAGGATTAGAAATGAGGACATTAGAGGGTCAGCTCAGATTGGACGGTTGGGAGACAAAGTGAAGAGAGGCGAGATTGCGTTGGTTTGGACATGTGCAGAGGAGAGATGTTGGGTATATTGGGAGAAGGGTGCTAAGGATAGAGCTGCCAGGGAAGAGGAGAAGAGGAAGGCCTCAGCGAAGGTTTATGGATGTGGTGAGAGAAGACAAGCAGGTGGAGCAAGATGCAGAGGACAGAAAGATATGGAAGAAGATGATCCGCTGTGGCAACCACTAACAGGAACAGCCAAAAGAAGAAAAAGGTGAGCTGTCATGCGTTTTCCAGCCACTGTGCTATACATCCAACATTAGACGAATGTTGCAGTGAAGATTGTCCTTTTTGGAAGGTTCTCCCATCTCTACACATGTTCTCAGGAGCTCATCCAGAGTGATCACCACAAACTTAGTCACCCCTATTATGAACTTGGTCATCCCTCTTACCAAGGCCCTTCTATCCCAATTGTTCAGTTTGGTCAGGCAGTCAGCTCTAGGAAGAGTTGTGGTTGCTCCAAAACTTATTTCATTTAAGAATCATGGAGGTCACTTTAATACTGGAAACTGTCAATGCTGCAGAAATGTGTTTTGTGTCCTTCTGCAGATTTAGACCTCAAACACACAATCCGGTCTCGCTGCTCGGAGGGTAGTTCCAGTGGGGTGAGGTGGTTAAGGCTTTGGACTTTGGAGATTGTAGGTTCAAATCCATGACATTGAGGAAGTCACTTCACCAACTTGTTCCATAATTGGAAAAAGATAGGAAATGTAACCAATTGTTTTTTAAATTGCTTTGGATAAAGGTGTTGGCCATATAAATAAAAGTAAATTCTTTTGACCTCATGGCTGGTTTTTGCTCACCTGTGGGACCTCCTCTAGGCAGATCTTTCCTAATCATGTGTCAGTTCATTGAACTGAGCACAAGTGGACTGCGAACAAGATGTAGAAACGTCTCAACGATGATCAGCAGAATGGGATCCACCTGAGCTAAATTTCAGCAATCACAAGCAAAGGGCCCGAATACCTGTGTCAGTATGAAGTTTCAGGGTTTTTTGTTTTTCTACTTTTAATAAATTTTCAACAATTCCTAAAATTCTGTTTTCATTTTGGGTTATTGAGCATTACTTGGTAAGGGAAAAAATGAATTTAAATGATTTTAGCACCAGGCTGCAACAGCAAAATGTGTAAAAAGTGGGAAGGTCCAAAAACTTTCTGAAGACCCCATACGTTGTATTACTTTTTTTATCACTTGGCAACAGGTACTTGGCTTCTTCAGTATTTTCCACTCATTACTATTTCTCTTTATTAAATGTTCAGGATTTCATTGTTATTTTTATTGAGAAATTGTATTCATTTCACAAACCCACACATAACCCAGTTCTAGGATCTCAAGGAGTAAAAGCTCCATAACGTCGAGAGCAGGATATCTGGGTGCCAGTCAGAGTCACTCAGGTTTACAGTTACATAATGAGCTTTTTAGAGACTTAGGGATACAATAAATAATCAAAATTCTCAGAGAAAAAGTCACACTGACGCAAAGAGAAAGCACAAACTCCATGACCCATCCTGGAGACCACAGCCGAAAAGTAGCAGATGGGATCACTGCACCCTTTGGCACCTGTTTGCAGAAATGATGAAATTAAAATTCAGTTCTCTTCAATGCATCTTCCTTGTGCCTATACATTCTAAAAGTTTTCTTTAATGTCTTATTTTCTTTTTCCCGTAATATTTGTATTTTTACGTTTTTACCTTATCTGCCCATTTCCCAGTCAGTCCTCCCGGATATCTAATTTAGTCAGTTGAGTCTGCCCCTTGTGTCCTGCTCTGCTGGCGCTTACTGACTTTAATGTCCTCCTTAATTTAACTGATTTACTTTTGTCAGTGTGCTTTTGTTTAGAAGCCTTAATATCCCTAATTACTGTTCTAAGTATTTTGGCCAGCACTCATTAAAATGACACATTTCCAGAAATACTCTGTAAATTCTTGGAATTAATAGAAGTTTAATTATTAAACTGGCATTTGCATGTGTGTACAAAGTGTAGAAGCAGGATTTCTTTACACATTTTGATATATCACATTTATATTCATGATTCACATTTACATACAATTCCTTTTTTCTTGCTATATTCCTTATTATTGGATTTGTATGCCAGTCTCCTCCCAGAGCCTTACTATTGTCTGCATTGGGTGGCATTAGGTTAGCATCTTACTGATCTAAACTTGCCCCCTGCCCTGTCAAAGTTTGTGGTGACGTCGAGTTTTCATGCTTTCCCGTGTCTGTGTTTATTCTATCCATCCATGTTTTATTGATGTAGGACTATATCTTGAGACCATATTGCCCAATAATGGATTTGACGTGTGTGAGTGTGCCTGGTGATGGACTCACTCCACGTACTGTAAACTGGTGGTTCCTGCTTTTCAGTGGCTCTCCCTTCCTTATTCCCTGGATTAGGCGGTATTACAAAAATCTGGATGGAGAGCTATTTTACCCGTGTAAGAACAAGAAAAGACAAGTAAAAAGGATTGGGCAAGCCATGCCCATATATTGTTGTAAACAACAAGAAAAAATAGACTTTCAAAAAAAGGAGGAACAAAATAACGTCTTTCCCGATGCTTAGGAATAAAAAACTAATTTTAAGTTACATGACTCATCTTCTCCTATTGTGGATTTCCAGCTACAAGCCATATCACAGACTGACCTTTGGCTCCATATATACAGGGCCAGATTAAGACGAAATTGGGCCTGATGCTGCAGTGCCAAAAAGGCCATTTTTTCTCGGCATTGGTGCATTCGACACTCGCCGTACATGCGCACTCAGACCGACCACGGAGCCTTAATTGCGTGCGCCGCAACCAGCCAGCCTTTATTGAACATGAATAATAATAATAACGGCATATCGTAACAACTCGAGATTAACATCAAACTATGTAACATCAACATTCAATAGCAATTGTCTGAAAAGAGCACTTAATGCAGAAAAGCTAACAATGAAATACACAAAATTTCACAATTCTCTTATGAAACAGAGTAAGAAAAAATGAATTTGCAGAGACATTGGGTCAAAGTGGCTCAGTTCAGGCTCTTGAGGGTAAAAATTTGTCCACGATTTAAATTTCAAAATAGACCAGAATCCTCTTGAGGATTTTAAACATCCATGCCGGGCCCGCATTTTTACCTTTACAGATAACCATTTAAATAGCCATCGATTTTTACTGTACAACTAACTTTCAAGGTGAAAAATTGACTACGTGGCACTTACCGAACAATAATAAAGTGCCAAGAATCGCCAAGATATTGAAAAAAACAAAGCTAAATTACTTAGTAAACTGTTTAACGTAAAATTGATAGCATTAACTTGAAATCTTAACAATAAACACAACGATGTTATCGTTACGTCACAGCGCAAAGAACAATAGTAACTGTATAATAAGTAACGCTGTATCTGGGCGTCGGAAAGTCAAACTTAAAATTTCATTTTAAGAATATATTTTGAGGTTAATATAGCAACGGAAAACCATTCAGCTTCCGGAAAATTCTCGTCTGTTTTCATCTGGGCCTATTTCAGGAATGGGCCTAATGCTGCAGCATCAATAGCACTCACCTTAATATTGTCACACATGTGCACTTACGGGGCAGACAAAGGGTAAATGTTAGTGTGAAAGAATAAAAGATAAGGGATTGGAACAGATCACTAATGCCTTTCTCCTCTTTTAGCAGACCAACAGAAGACTAATCATTCTTTTTCACCCCAGTCCCATCTGATTCCATCTCTTCCGGCTCTTCATAAAGACGTCACTTCCGACCCACCATGATGATGATGTCATTTCCTGCCCACTTTTGATGACATCATTTTCCGGCCAGCCATGATGATGCTACTTTTAGTCCATTTATGATGACGTCTCGTCCGGTCCAACCTTGATGACATCACTACCAATCAACCCTGATAACATCACTTCCTTTCTGCCCTCAACGTCCTTCCTGCCGCCATTACTTAAATAAACCCGTTTTCTCTGCCATATTTTTGAATGTTTTTTCAAATTTTGACCAATTCAGCAGTCTTTTTTTGATTGCTCTTCAGGCTGGACATTATACAGGGAAGCTTTCCCAACAATTTTCTGGGTTTTTGCCTCTTTATTGTATAACAATATATATATAAATATATATTTTGGCAGAAGGCGAGGATGCCGCTACAATGGATGGACCCTGGAGGCAAGTATTTTCAGAACATTACCTTCCCTGGACCTATAGAGGGCAGTGGCTTGCAGTGGGGCCACGGACTTGGAGCCATGGATTTTGGACCCAGGGGGTGTCAGGACATTTATTCGGCCGTGTTTGGTAGCTCTTTCACCACACCCAGAAGTGCTGTCGGAAGTTCGTTGGACACTTGAAGTACTTCCAGTGTCCTATAAAAAGGGGCCTGCTGCCACTTCTCGATAGCCAGAGTCAGAAGGAAGAAAGACAAAGCTTATGAGGAGGAGTGGCGGTGAAAAATACTTTCATTGTCTATGTGGCTGCTCTGTTGTGCTGTGATCTGGGGAGAAAGAAAAGTGACTCCCCGCTATAAATAAAGTGTGCTGTCTGCTATTCTGCTGTCTCAACCTGTCTGCTGTCAGGGTGGGGTGGCTGTATGAACCCCTGGTTTCCACTATATATATATATATATATATATATATATATACATATATAAATATATATCTTGTCACACACGTGTGCATGGGAGGCAGCTAAAGGGCTTGAGTGAGGGAAATTCTGACTCAGACAGGGATGTGGCAGAGTGCACTGATTTTTTTTCTCCCTTTCCTGCGCGGACCATTCACGGGAGATTCAACCTGGCTCTGTTGACGTCACTTCCAGGTCCGAGCCTATGGAAGAAGACCTGGCCAGCTCCAGCCCCTGTGATGTCACGTCCAGGCTTGAGCCAATGGCTGAAGACCCTTATGAACCCGACCCCTTTGACCTCACTTCCTGTCTTCCCATTTAAAAAGCCTCCTACTGTCATCTACTCCCTCAGTTATGTTTTGGACTCTGATTTGTGCACACCAGTGCTATCTTTTGTTTGCAATTTTGCAGCCAGGAAACCAATTATATGGGTGGCTGCCCCAAATCTTGCTATGACTTGTGGTCAAGTTTTATATTTATATACATTCATATGAAAATGTTTGGGAACCCCTCTCAGCCTGCATAATAATTTACTCTTCTTTCAACAAAAAAGATAACAGTGGAACATCTGAGTGCTGGAGTGTTTTCTGAACAAAGATTTTTAGTGAAGCAGTATTTAGTTGTATGAAATTAAATCAAATGTGAAAAACTGGCTGTGGGTCCCCTTGTCATTTTGCTGATTTGAATGCCTGTCACTGCTCAATGCTGACTACTTGTAACACCAAACTGGTTGGATGAGCTCGTTAAGCCTTGAGCTTCATAGACAGGAGTGTCCAATCATGAGTGGTAAAAGGTAGTTAAGGTGGTCAATTGCAAGTTGTGCTTCCCTTTGACTCTCCTCTGAAGAGTGACACACAGCATGGGATCCTCAAAGCAACTCTCCAAAGATCTGAAAACAAAGATTGTTGTGTCTCCTGGTTTAGGGGAAGGCTACAAAAAGCGACCTCAGAGGTTTAAACTGTCGGTTTCAACTGCAAGGAATGGAATCAGGAAATGGAAGGCCACAGGCACAGTTGCTGTTAAACCCAGCAGGTCTGGCAGGACAAGAAAAATACAGGAGCGGCATATGAGCAGGATTGTGAGAATGGCTACAGGCAACCCACAGATCACCTCCAAAGACCTGTGAGAACATCTCGCTGCAGATGGTGTATCTGTACATCGGTCTACAATTCAGCGCAATTTGCACAAAGAACATCTGTATTATGGAATCCATTCCAGGACGGGTTTATCCATTCCCGAGAATTCGGGAATCCCAGGCTCACGGGGATGACACAGTGCACGGGCATCTCACATGTGAACGGTTTTAGAATGACCAACACTTAATTTTAATAAAACTACTGCAATTGGTTGACACCAATAAAAGACTAACTTTATCTACAAGCAGTTCATGCTGTCATATAAGTACATGTAACTAGTTCAGGGGTGCCCACAGTTTTTTGGCTTGCGAGCTACTTTTAAAATGACCAGATCAAAATGATCTACCTACATTAAAAATGCTATGTATATATATATATATATATACAGTATATATTGTGGAGCCGACCCGGACAAAGACAGGCGGACATGTTGTTTCTTAACCACCACACGTTTATTTACAATTATTTAAATTGGTCACACAGACTCAAATAATGGTCACTCAGACCCAGTCACATGCACAATCCCCAAATTACTCAGTCCTGACAACAACTGCCTCACTTCAGGCCGCCTCCACACCTCCTCTGTGCTTCGTCCTGCCTCCTCCCGACTCCAGCACCTTTTATATGGTTCCCGGATGAGCACCAGGTGTTCCCGGCATTCCTCCCTTGGCCACGCCCCAGTGTGGCGGAACGTGCCGGCTGTCCTCCCGGCAGCTTCCCGGGTGTCTCCCAAAGTCTTCCCCCCAGCACTTCCTGATGTGGCGGAAGTGCTGGGGCAACAGGTCCCCAAGGCATTGGGGCGCCTCCTGGCGGTGACCAGGGGCCACTACAGGGTAGGGCTTCCATGCCCTCAACCTGTGGCCCCCAAAGCAACCAGGAAGGCGGCCCCCACGTGATCCAGGGTGGGCTTTGACCCTCTTCCGGTCCCTCATGGTGTCCTGGCCGGGTCGTTGCCCCTGGCATCCCTGATAATATATATATATATATATATATATATATATATATATATATATATATATATATATATATATATTGCATAGTTTTACTGTCAAATAATGCATAGAGTACGTGGCACGTGTTTCGCCCTAATTCTGGGCTCATCAGGCATACACACTCCTTCTCATGGATCGAACCTCGGACGTGAGCGTCGAAGCCTCTTTACGTTGCGCCACAGCGTGTGGTTCGTTTATTTCACAGCATATAGATTGGAGTAATTACATTCATGGCATTCGTAGTCTTAATCACAATCTGATTGTATGGGTGCATGTGGGATGACCAGTATGTTAGAAGAAACGAGATCTCAGACTGGCCACCCTGTATGTCAATCAAGTGGCAAATGCCATAGGGAGGATATATGAAAGACATGAAAAACATTTTTTTTAATGCAAGGTGATCTACCTGCACCACTTTTCCGATCTACCGGTCGAATGCGACCGTGTCACTTAATTATTTTCAACTATAACTCTGTTATTTCTTGAACGATTTTTACACTTTTACACGCTATATATGCGAGCTTGGACGTTCCCGGTTTCCCGGGAATTACAGCAGTTTCATTCCCGGGAAAAATGGATTCCCTAATCTGTATGGCAGGGTGATGTGAAAGAAGCCCTTTCTGCACTCAGGCCACAAACAGAGTCGCTTGTTGTATGCATGTATTTTGGTCTCATCTGTCCACAAAACATTCTTCCAATAGCCTTCTGGTTTGTCCACGTGATCTTTAGCAAACTGCAGATGAGCAGCAATGTTTTTTTTTTGGAGAGCAGTGGCTTTCTCCTGCAACCCCGCCATGCACACCATTGTTGTTCAGTGTTCTCCTGATGGTGGACTCATGAACATGAATATTAGCCAATGTGAGAGAGGCCTTCAGCTGTTTAGAAGTTACCCTGTGGTCCTTTGTGACCTCGCTGACTATTACACACCTTGCTCTTGGAGTGATCTTTGTTGGTCGACCACTCCTGGGGAGGGTAACAATGGTCTTGAATTTCTTCCATTTGTACACAATCTTTCTGACTGTGGACTGGTGGAGTCCAAACTCTTTAGAGATGGTTTTGTAACCTTTTCCAGCCTGATGAGCATCAACAATTCTTTTTGTGAGGTCCTCAGAAATCTCCTTTGTTCGTGCCATGATACACTTCCACAAACATGTGTTGTGAAGTGCAGACTTTGATAGATCCTTGTTCTTTAAATAACACAGGGTGCCCACTCACACCTGATTGTCATCCCATTGATTGAAAACACCGGACTCGAATTTCACCTTCAAACTAACTGATCATCCTAGAGGTTCACATACTTTTGCCACTCACAAATATGTAATATTCAATCATTTTTCTTAATAAATAAATGACCAAGTATAATATTTGTGTCTCATTTCTGGTTTCTCTTTATCTACTTTTAAGAATTGAGTGAAAATCCGATGATGTTTTAGGTCATATTTATGCAGAAATATAGAAAATTCTAAAGGGTTCACAAACTTACAAGCACAACTGTACATACATATGACAGTAAACTTGACTTGAGTTCTCCTTTGCATCGACTGGCTAAAACGGTTGCCTTTCTCGCAGGATGTTGAACCGAATTTGAGTCCCAGCCTGGCAAACTGGGGAAATACACCGTAGCAGGAATGTAAATGGAGTGAAGAGGACCCACATGTGCACTGCTTATTGTGAGACAGTGAAACACAAAGAGCAGGGCTGCTGAGAATGGTGCTGTGTTAAGGCTGAGGTGATCTGAACTGACAAACGTTCCCATAATGGTTTACTGTTAACTGTGCTGTGCGCATTTCTCTCCTTAAATAAAAAAAAGGCTCTCACAGACTAAAAGAGAATTTCACAGGTTTTGCCCTCCAAAGTACCAGCACTGTGTACCTACGATTTCTAGCCGGTGTGATGGACCAGCGAAGCGATGTCAGTAAAATAAATACGCGCATGTGTAACTAAAAATGGAGAATCAAGAATAAAAACTCTCTTACAGTCCAGTGAGAATACAAACACTCCAGCTTTGAGAGCAAAGGGGTGAAAGCCAAGGGATTTGGCGATTTAAATCTTTGATTTCATGCTTCATGGGTTCACTGAGGAGCAGAACGAGGCGCATTTCACCCATCGGTCCATCTCAGTGGAGATGGAAAAGGGCTGTCAGTAACAGAAAAAAAAAACAAAAAAACAAGAGTATGGCATGAATGTTCTGAACTTCAAAAAAGGATGAAATAAAATAAGCCCCTCTCAGGTAGGCAACAGTTAAGCTCTCTTTAAAAGAATTCTGTTCCACACAAGTTTATTATATTCACTACAGAGCCACTTAAGTGACCCATACAAAAATACAAAAATTAAAATCCCCTCATCAAAATATTTTTTTATTCTGCCATATTTTTTTTTTTCCTATGTCACACACGTGTGAATGGGAGGCAGCTAAAGGGCTCGAATGAGGATAGTTCCACGGCAGACCAGGGGGTGGTGAGATGCACTAACCCTTTCTCTCTTTCCACTGCAGATCAGTTACAGGAAATCCCCCGGATCCCCCAGATTTTGCCACCTTAGATGACCATCTAGTTTGCCTAAATGGTAGAGCCGGCCCTGTTTTTAGGTGGCCCACAAATCACGTAATTCAAATTCCCCTCACATAGTGGATTAGGGTCTGGACTCTAAAGAATGGAGGGCTGCCTCATGGCCGTTCTCAAGCCTTCCTTTTCCTGTAACTGCCCTTTTCATCTTCTTGGTTTGATAATGTTGCCAGCTCTTCAGCTAGAAAAATTCTAGTCCTTGTTTAAATATTTGAGAGAGTTTGAGTTTGTTTAACTGTCGGAGTTTAATTTCCAGTTTAGGAATTTACCCTTTCTTCTTCTTCTTTCCTGTTTCTTCCCCATTCCTTTGGAGTTTTTCTTTCCATCTGTTTTGACTATCAGTTTGCACTTTGCTTGTTCTTTTTGTTATTCATTAAATATTTGTCATTAAATGCGGTGGGCTGGCACCCTGCCTGGGGTTAGTTTCCTGCCCTGTGCCCTGTGTTGGCTGGGATTGGCTCCAGCAGACCCCTGTGACCCTGTAGTTAGAATATAGCGGGTTGGATAATGGATGGATGGATTTGTCATTAAAAGCCTTTTTCTGTTTTTTTTTAAGGGATTGCTTACAGCTTTGTTTGATGTATTCACTTGAATTTCTCTTTGATGTTCTTTTATTTAATTATTCTACCATTAATTAAAATTCAATTAACTTCATTAATTAAAGATTAATCTTTTAAAGCCTAGGTACTTTGATAAAGGACTCATTATTTGCTCATTATGGTGTTCTAAGATGCCATGGCAAAGACTGGGGTCCTTATTAGCACAACCTTCTTTAGGTTGTACTGGGATACCCCAACAATGGCATCTGTGCCTGGCTGAGATGTCAAGGTGGCATTTAATGCCAGCAGCCATGCCACCTGTACTTCAGAATGGTTCATCCACATGAAGCTAAGCACGTGTGGGCCCGGCCAGTACATGGATGGGACACCAGCTAGGAATAGCTTGGGCTGCTGCTGGTGTTGGTGTTGGTGAGGCCAGCTGGGGGCGCTTACTCTGTGCAATAAATGTGGACCCCAATGCCCAAAGTGGCACCATCCTTCAGAAGTTCTGACTCTCTGTGTTCATTAAAGATCCCTGGGCATCCTTCATAAATAGTGGGGTATATCCTGATGTCCTGGCCACAGCCTAATTATTCTGGCCTACTAATCATCCTCTGTGTCTAACTGGCTATCTCTCTCATACCTTCACCACCTAACAGCTCATGTGTGGCTGCCATTGCACCATCCAGGTGGAAGCTGTACATTGCTGGAGGTTGAAGTGGCTCCCCACTCACTATGTAAAACACTTAGGGTAGTGAGAAGAGCACTATATAAATTTAAAGAATAATAATAATATTATTATTACTATTATTAACACAGGTGTTTGTGATTCCTCAGGTGTGTTTCATGACTTCATAAGATACCTCGGCTTGCTTCTATCCTTTGGAGCCTGTTGTTGCCATTGTTCAACATGAACAGCTGTGCCAATGACTGTCAAAGAATGCATTATGAGGCTCAAACACAAGAGTAAAAACATTAGAGACATCAGTTAAACCTTAGAATGACCTAAATCAACAGTCTGGGGCATCATGAAGAAGAAAGAAGATGTAGGTGAGCTCCGTAATTGCAAAGGAACTGGTAGGCCAAGATAGACCTCTGCTGCCCATGACAGAAGAATCCTCATTATGGTAAAGAAAAAGTCCGAAATGCTTGTCTGACAGACCAGAAACACAAGCCCTCCGAAATAAGCAGGAGCTGAAGATGTCTGCATTAGAGACTTGGCAAAGCATCACCAGAGAAGAACCCTCAGCACCTATGAATCTGAGACTTCAAGTAGTCATTGCATGCAAGCATTATGCAACAAAGTCCTAAACATGGCGGCTTTAATATGTCAGCCATTGCTATGCCCTAAAATGGGGGGATGAAGAAAAAGTGTTGTTCTTTTTACAAGATGTGAACAAAACGCATGCAAATCCCCTTAAATGAAAGTCTGAAATGTGTACATTAGTAACATCTGAATTGTTTGGTTTGTCATTTTAAACTGTGGAGCAGAGGGGCAAATCAAACACAAATATGTCTTTGTCCCAAACATTATAGAGGGCACTACAGTATAACGGCAGAATGTTTTACTGTTCTCTCACACAAAAAAGACGTGTGTTCCTTTGTTTGTCATTTCTAATCTGACTCGAAAGGCATCTCGTCCGGTGTCGGTTACTGCTTTGCACCCAAGGCCTACCAGATTAGATCATGTCTTCCTTTGACTCCATTATAGCGTAAATAAGTTCAGAAAATTCATGCAAGGATCATGTTACTGTGTATAGAGCAAGAAGAGCGATGTGGCTCGGTTTAATCCTTAATCAGCAAGGGACAATAATGTGATCCTTCTACTTTGCTTTACGGAGACATTTCATATTAGCAACCCACTGGGCTGTCAGTTCTGTTTTATCCATTGCCCTCCATCACCCTGAAAATGAATCTAGGAGGGCGGAGGGGAATTGAAACAAAAAAAACAAATACTAAATGGAAAGAAAAAAAAGGAATCTGTTCAAATGTTTCACTTCCACAGCCCTGTTTGGTTTCTCATTGCTTCATAAGGTGTCAAAAGCACACGCTGGGCCTTAAGTCTTTCTCCCTCAATAAATGGTGCATCAGAAAATTGCTGTTGTCCATTAGAACCGCCTGTGACTTACCCCCTCCTTAGGGAGGCAGATTTAAAAGAAAAATAAAATATGCCATTCCGACCTTAGTTTTGAAAAGAATTGGGATGTAATTCTTCCTCAGCACCCCATTTAGCCTCATGGTATTCGCTTCAGATGAAAGCCTGAAAAAGAGATTGCAGATGGGGAGCGGTGGAGAGACGTTTACCACTGCTGTGCGCCAAACACTGGCAGGTGGAAGCTCCACAATTTAGGGCAGTAAAGCCACAGGCAAAATAACATAGGACTGTAATAAAATGTGTAAATGTAGACAATTAGAAAGAAAGAAAGAAAGAAAGAAAGAAAGAAAGAAAGAAAGAAAGAAAGAAAGAAAGAGTTTAAGATGATGTTGTACTATGGATGCTGTGCAGCTGTGGTACCCTTTCAAGGTCAGATTAGTGATTTGCCCATCACCAACACTCCAGCTATAAATAATAAAGTTATAGCAAAGGAAACCCAATGATGAAATAGAATACCTACACAATGTCACTCATTTACATTGTGGTCACTAGGGGGTGCCATCAGGCCCCAAACCCCAGATTCAAAACAAGTATCTGTTGAGCAGTGTGCCTTTAACAGACTTCTTTTCACACAAGAAGGAGGTGGAGGAGGAGGTTGGGAGGATGCGCTGATTACACCCACCACACTACGAACCACCCAGATTGGGACCTGAGTGCAGCAGGTGACACCTCAGCACCACACTGAACAGTGTGAGGTATTTTACGGTGGCTGGAGTGTCATACCCATGACAGAGCAATTGCAGTTTAAGGGCCTTGCTCAAGGGCCCAGCAGAGTAGAATCATTTCTGGCGTTTACGGGATACGAACCCGCAAACTAACAATTGGCGGTGCAGATCCCTAGTCTCAGAGCCACCACTCCACCTCACAACACACTCCATTTTTTTCATCTTTCTCTCTTCTACTCCTCCCAGATGAGCATTGTCCATCTCTTCTTCCGGGTGACATGGAGTGCTTCCTTTTAGGCCTCAATCCAGAAGTACTTCCGGTGCCAACTGCATGTCTCCAGAGTGCACTTTCATGTTAAGGAGAACCTGAGCCTTCATTTCCTGACAGCCCTCCACCATACCCAGTGGCCTCCATGGTGTCCAACAGGTAATTCTTAATGGATCACTACTCCCATGCTGCCCTGTGAGTGTCCATACTGAGGTTCTCCATAAGGGATTGCTGCAACCCAGTGTATGGAGGCATGAACTGCATGTGAGAGGCAGTCTCTCATTGTTTTATGTATGTGGTCTCCCAAAAAGTCCATTGTTTATCTCGGTCAGGATGTTCCTTTCATTTTAGCCAGATATGTGATTCCCATCCATGGCTGCTCTGACATCAATACTGGTGCTCTTCTCTTCTCTTCTCTACAATGCATTATGTTGACCTTGTGGCTAGGTAAGGGAAAATCAATGCTGGGATGCTGGTTCGTCCATTATAACATAAAGAGCTATAACAAGTCATAGAGATTTTATGGCAGTGTTGTCCTTTTGACTTTGTTGAACTACAGCAAAGAAGAGAACCTTTTGAGTGCAAATGTCCAAACGTCAGCTTTAACAGTCATTCCTTTTCCATAATGGTTCTTATTTCAGTTAAGTGCTAAATGGCTGTCCATTATGATCAGTGCGATTTGGTTGCTCACCTAGGGGTTGTTGCTCAAAAAGGACCTTAGCATTAGGACCATAGAGTTTCCAAGACTCCGCCTCTTCCTCTTTTCCACCATATATATAGACCAGTTTCATCCTGTTAGTCAGAACAAGATGCAGTGGACAGAAAGATATGGAAAAAGATGATCCGCTGTGGCGACCCCTAACGGGAGCAGCCAAAACGAGAAGATGAAGAAGTCAGTTCTGTTGTGAACTCAAGTCTGTAAATATTTATTTTCATTTCTTGACTGCCTATTTTCAAGTATACAGGGTGGCCATCACTAAACTTTTTTCTGTTTGCTGCCTATTTATTACAACGGATAAACCGTAAAGTACGCTGAGTCTGTTGTACATTATACCACTACGTAATCCTGCCCTGTCCTTGCTATTAGTGGACAGTGTGGTCCTTGTTGTTTGCCCAGCAGCTCCGATCTTCAGCCCGCAGATCAACTGTAATTCCTTTCCTAAACCCGTCTTATGTCTTTATCAGTGAGGGCAGCTGGGTAATTAATTAGTTTAAACATGATTTAGCTACAAGTTGATAACATCAGCTTTTTACAATAATAATCTGCAGATAATATTATTCAATCAGTTCAGTCATACAAATGCTTACGTAATTGTTTTCCAGAGAAGTGACTTTTTTTGTTCTTTTTTAGTTAACTTACCTAAAGCAGTTGAAGAAGGTGCCACCATGTGAGCTGTTTGCACCGGCGCTCTCTTCCTGGCATCTGACTGACTTGCAGAGCACATCTGTGTGGCCTCCGAATGAGTAAAAGAGGAAAATATACAACATATACAAATTCAAGCAACCTGAAATCGAAGCTGAAGTAGTAAACTCATTCCAAGTTGAAGTTACACAGTCTGTTGCTTCGTTTTAAGTTCACAGATTCACCAATGTTTTTCAATGGGAGATTCTGAAATTTCGAACCTTTGTTCAGCACCGTTTGTTCGAGATATCTGAAAAAAAATTGAACTATATTGACAAATTTCCTAGAAGAATAAGCCTGCTGCTTTTCAACTAAATCAGTCCACAGGGGGCCGAGTGGCTTCAGAGATGAACAGACAGAGATGACTATTGCAATAGCTGCTTTGTGCATTACATGCAAACATACCAAAGAAAAAGAAATTAAGTTTACAACGATGTAAAGTCTGCGGTGGGTTGGCACCCTGCCCAGGATTGGTTCCTGCCTTGTGCCCTGTGTTGGCTGGGATTGGCTCCAGCAGACCCCCGTGACCCTGTATTCGGATTCAGCGGGTTAGAAAATGGATGGATGGATGGACGATGTAAAGTTTTGGATTTGTTTATTTACTTCATTCCTCAGGCCTGATTTTTTATTAACATATGTGATGCTCATAATATACGTATGTGTTTAGTGGGGGTACTTTGATAAGAATAGTGAAGTAAGGCATGGAAGGGGATTTTTACCTTCAACACCCTTGGGCCTGTGGTAGTCATAAATTGGCCTTGCTGCCCTTAGTGAAGGACCTTGAAAACATGAGATTGGCATGAGAGGTGGTGCAGCATTGGCATTGATCTGAGTTGGTCGTTAAGTAGCCATTTACACAAAACTCTACATGCGCATGTTTTCATCAATGTCTTCATCACTATCTATGGTACCAAACAGTGATTAATGCTGAAAAAGTTAAGATTCAACACTCAAGGAAGGATTATGGTCAAGAGTGAAGTGAGAACCTCAGCAGCCCAGCAGAGAACAGCTGCTCCTTCTCAGAGTTCTGTAATTTTTGGAGTTTTACTTATTTTAGTATCCTGCAAAAAGATATACAAAAGGGAGAGCAGATGTACGATGCGGGTTCTACTCCATGCTCCAGTCTTGCATCTGGGAGCCCTTGAATAAAATAAATTAAATAAATAATCCATAAAAACAGAAGTGAAATGGAGGTTAAAATCCACCCTGGAGCAGAGCCATCATGCACACACCCGCTTCTGATCTGAGCCTGCACGCTCTCAGTACGTGATTATTTATTTAAAAATCTGCACACGCCATGGACTACCCATCACACAGAGTTTCACCTTACAATTATCCCAAGGTGAATTTTAGCACTGTCCCTGCTTTGGTTAAATCTTTAAGCCCAGTAGTGCTAGGAAAGGTTATGGACTCATCAGCATATGACAGTTAAGCAAACTAGGGGACTGGAAAGCAACCAATGTAAGTGGATGCTTTGACCAAGTGTCTCTGCATTGTCAACGTGCAAGATGTTGGTCCAAAACACTTCCTTGAGATGACTTATCCAAAGTCCACGCTGGGCTTCTCTGTTAAGATCCCAGCAGATCACAGGGAGAGAAGCCTGGCAATCCTGACCCTTTTTTTTTTTCTTCTTTGTAAGATCTAATCACTTCGGAAGCTTTTCAGGCTCCAGGCGCTGCAGATATTTTTAAATGCGAAAGTGACTTCAGAGTGGGGCTGGCGGGCTTTGAAAATGCGAGAAAAATGCGTTAAGGCAAACAAGACAGTTCAAGGGGTGAAGACAATTAATGGAACAGCTATGATGTTATACTATTTAGATAAGAGGCACACATGATTTGTTTCCCAAATGAGCAACCTATTTATTATTTTTGTGTTCATTTTTGTACTATTGAAGATAGATAGATAGATAGATAGATAGATAGATAGATAGATAGATAGATAGATAGATAGATAGATAGATAGATAGATAGATACAATTAATCATAAAAGTGAAATTGCAGTGTTACAGCAGCTGTCACAAAAAAAACTACCTAGAATACATTCAAGATGTCAGAGTAAGCTACATAAATTATGATAACTACATAACAATATGTCAATTAACTAATTAACATATTTAAAAGACAGATGAAATTAAGTCTCACCAGAGGTTATGCTGTAACATCTAAAGCAGGTGGTAAAAAGGCTTTGAAAGACCCAGGCGGTGGTCCCTGGAGCACAACAGTAGATAAATAAATGAATGCTGGGCTCTGCTGATCACAGGTTTCTTATGATACTCATTTCAAGAAAACAAGAAAATTAGTCCACAGCACGTGGAGAGCAGATTTGTTTCTGCCTGTATTAAATGTTGTAATTTCTTTCTCTTCCTTTTGTAATGGGTGACCACTTACCCAGACCGGCCATTACACTACCAAGACTATTCCTTGGATAACCTGAGGCTCTTTGATCTAGTAACAAGCCATACTCCTTACAGACTGTCTTATTTTTCCTGAGACGACAAAATAACCAGAAAACAGTAAACAGATATGTAAAATCAAACATGGATATATTGCAAATGATAAATATAAATACATACAAGGACAGAGGTATATTCAATAATATATGTGTGCACAAAACACCACTATCCCAATTACACCAGTGACTAATTATTATATAAGACACGAATATACAAATATTTACAAAGAACCCTCCCTTGCCCCTAAACACTAATTGAACAAACATAAACATGATGAAGTGATAAACGGTGGTTGACGTGAACATGATAGATGAGTTCAAAAGCTAATAAAGTCCATCAAACATTGGAATTTGGCTGGTGTGAAATCTTTCTTCCTCCCGACAATAAAAAAAAAATAACAATAATAAGTGTCTTCAGCAGTGGTTGGCAAAAGACCAAACCCGGGGGATTCTCTGTGCTGGCTGTTGTGTTAATAATACAGACCCCGAAGAAGCAAGTAATGAAATATTACAATGTTCGAAATTAAGATGAAATATGCATAAAAATTATTCTTTTCCTTCCTCTCTCTCTTGTTGTCTTTCTCTCCTCTCGTTTAAATGCAAAATGTCCCAAATGTAACTGGTGGATCCAACACATGATTTCCGTCCTGGATTGTGGTCTCCTTACATCATCCTTCCCCTCTTCACTTATGGGGACAACATTTACTGACACAAACATAATGGACAGTAAACAGGACGATGAAAACAAAACGCACTCAGCACAGAAATAAAACAAATACTTATTATTCTGTAGCCTCGGCACACTTTCTTTCTTTCTTTCTTTCTTTCTTTCTTTCTTTCTTTCACATTCATTGGTTTGAGTCATATTTATCAAGCTGTTCTCACTTTGTTTTAATGGGTAATAATACTGTACATTTCATATTGTTATGATGTTCCCTACTTTGTTTATCTTCAGTGCCTTCAAAAGGTATTCCGACCCCTTCCTTTTCTGCAAACTTTGTTTTGCAGATTTAATATTAAATGGATACATTTGTAATTTTTTCCATGAGTCTACACTTAATAATCCATAATGACAAAGTGAACACGTGTATAGAAAGATTTGCAAATTTTTTCAAAACCAAAAACTGAAATCTCTCGTTCATAAAAGTATTTGCAGAAGCCTCATTGGCAGCATTTACAACTTTGAGTCTTCTTAAGTAAGTCTCTATAAGCTTTGCACAACTGGACTTGGACACTTTATTCTATTCTTCCTAGCAGATCTTCTCACACTCCGTTAGATTGGCATTTAATTTCCTATCTGGTAGCATTTTTATGTATTAATTCTGAAAACACCTGCTTAAATAATGATCCCAAGGTTAAAACAAATAAGTGGATTTATTACCTGTCTTGTGTAGAAATTTTGTGTTTGTACTGGTAAGAGGATGCCCACTTTGCAAATTATGATAACAATCTTGGTGATCACAATCCTACAGACAAAGATGAAACCAGAAGCTGCATGGTGCATGCAGCTTGTGAATCCTCATCTGCTGGTATGTACAAAGTTAGAACTTCTAATTTTGGCTTGAGCAGGGAACAAAAACATTCTGGCCTCTGGGGCCTGTTTATCTTTAACCAGCAAGGACATGAAAACTAATCACATACGTCTGCAATTAGCAGAGTATTTTAGAAGTGTAATCAACAGCTGAAGTCATTCAGTCATTGCCTTTACTGCAATGCATGGCTCCACACATGAAATAAAGGCTTCTTCTTCCATCCTGTGAAGGGCTCAGTGAATTTATGTTTGACAGCTTGGCGCTGCGAGCAGGGTCCCACCTTACCTACTCACTTATTGTGTCAGATAAGGTAAGACAGTATTTTATGTCGATTTTACATCGTGACTGGGGAGGCCAGGATCCTACAACTTACACAAGCTCTTCTAGAATGATCAAGTGCCAGTCCCTTTTGAATGTCGAACCATACAAGGGGGGACCCAAAAATAATGAGAATTAACAAAAATAAAAAATTTGTATTTCTATGAACATTTCCAAAATTTAATCACCCAATACACATCTGGTCCCATCACTTTTTCCATCAGTGTCTCCTTCATTTGCTTCTTAATAATAATAATTGACCTCCTTTACATCCTGAAAACGCTTTCCTTTAAGGTCCCTGTTCATTCTTGGAAATAATAAAAAATCACATGGTGCAAGGTTTGTTTAAGGTGGAAGGGAGGAAACCATTGTCATCCATTTTTTCGTGACAAATTGTCGCACACTTAATGCTGTGTGGGCGGAAGTGTTGTAGTGATGCAGAAGCCACTCGCCTGATTCCCGCAATTCAAGTTGTTTTCTCCACGCAGCGTCACGCAATCACTTGAGCACTTTAAGGTTAAAACCCTAGCCTGGCTCAAAGCTTCTTCTTTGAAAGCTTCTCGAAGCATTGAGACAGCGTCTGCTGCTGTTTTCCCCAAAAGGAAACAGAACTTGATGCAAACATGTTACTCTTTCAAGTTTGCCATCACAAAATCGACAAAGATGGTAAAAAAAGGAAAAAAATTACACTGACCTTTGTCATACACATGCTCATGGGAGGCAGCTAAAGAGCCTGAATAATGATAGTTCCCACCAGACCAGGGGGTGGCAAGATGTACTTACTTTCTCTCTCGTTCCTCTCTAGACCATTCATGGGAAATCTCACCTGGTTCCGGCCCCCATGATGACATCACTTCTGTTTCTGGCACCCTCGATGATGACACTTCTAGTCCTGAAGACGTCACATCTGGTTCTGGTGCTCCATGATGATGTCACTTCCAGACCTGATGACGTCACTTCTGGTTTTGGCTTTAATAGCTGCCATTTTGACAATCCTAAATCAGTTCTGTTTTGGACTCTGACCTGTGAACAACACAAACAAGTTACCCAGGGCTGCCCCAAACCTTTTTTGAATGTCTACAAATTATTCTTGAGACACATTACAGACCTGTCCACAAGGATGCCACTTGGTCAAATGATTCAGAGAACATTCTAGTACATGCACCTAGCCAGCAAACGTCAGAACTAGCACCCTCCAGCCTCCAGAAAAAAGTTCTTCTTATTTTTGGGTCCCCCCTAGTATATTAGAGCAGTATCCTGATAGGAAGTAACTGTAGTAAAATATACAAGTAAATGGCATAAGTTAGATCCCAAAAACTGTGATGACCTGCATTGTGCAACTGTGGAAGGAACAATAGTAAACTGGGAGTATTCAGGGAGCAATATTCCCAGTTTTCTACCCCAGAAAACTGGAAAAACTCTCTTTAGTGAGTTTCATGTTTGGCAATTGCGAAATCATCAATAAATGAATTTTAGCACCAGCTTCACAAAACTGTATGCAAACCAAAAAAATCCCTGTTTCGTTTATCGCTATATGTAGTGAAAGAAAAGAACCAGTCCTGCAGTTGGCAGCAATCTTATATAGGGTGGCCCACAAAAAAGTGTCCCACCTCCACCAAGACGACTGCACTACGTAGTGAAGAGAAAAATTATCAAATCTGGTACTCACATTTACAGAAGATGTTGAAAGTGATCTCCTTGTGCGTTAATATTTCTCTACAAGGCAAGCAACACGACTGCAGCCGGCTATTGGGTGGCAGACGAGACGGGAGTCGTCTCAGTGGAGAAGGGCCATTTTTTCATGGACCACCCTGTATAACTGATGATGAGCAGAAAATAAGCCTTAGTATTTATTAGAAGATGTAAGTTTATAACAAAGGCTGAGTCCACTCCACATGCCCAAATGAGTTGTGATGAGTGAGTGATGCTTATTTCCATCAACTCATCAAGCTTCTGAGATCTGCATGATTTCTGAGAGATCCAAAACCCTTTCTCTGTGGATTCTTGAAATTATAAGGTAACAAATTAACAAAACAACCTTTATTTTATACATCATCTTTCTATGGAGCATCTAAACTGAGCACATATGATAACAACTGTTTTCATTGCTTTTAACATTTCTTATACTGTATATAAACGTCTACGCGTGGAAATGTGTGTGTCTGTCTGGCCCAGAAGTGAGAGGTGGAGTCGGGGTAAGGACTCTGCCTCCGAGGATACACAAGCGAGGCCAGCACATCGGGAAACGGTATCCCTTTTACTTTTCCTCCTATCGCTAATAACACAAGCGAGGTCAGCACATTGGCAAAACGAATCCTCCAGGAGAGAGATGCCTGAAGTAGTTCCTTTCAATTACCTGACATCTCTACATTTAAATTTTTTTTCTAACGATTTCAATAAATTCTAGGACCCCGTGCTTTTTACAGCTTGTATTTTATAATCAGGGCCAACCTGAGTCAGAGGGGTTTAAAGGCCACCACCTTAGCTGTAGGATCACATTGTGTATCACGGACAAACAAGCTTAGACTATTTTAAAATTTTTCAGCCCTTTTGATAGCACCTTTCAAAACAAATAAAATAACCCTGCAATGTTACAAGCAAGAAATAGAACTTTCATCCATACAGAAGAACAGAATACTCATCCAAGAAGAGATCAAGTGCAGATGAGCAGTTAGAGTCAGCTGGCCTGGCATGGCACCCCACTCAGGATGTTTCTTTCAGGACCACTCACTCCTCCAGCTGAGTATATGTGCAGTTCAACACCATCATTTTTATTTTGTTGTATAATCCTCTGGATTGGGAGATGAAATAGAAGGAGGAAGCCAGGATCCAATTTTTAAAACTGGCAGAGAAAGCAGCTGCCTAGGGAAAGAGCTATGAGTTGCAAGTTGCTTATTTTATATTAGCAATGGCAGCAGTGCCAGGCTCGAGTGAATGGCATCTTTCCAACATTGCGATCAAAGACCAGGGAAACATGTGCAAATGGTTTAATCATGCCAGTGACAAGAAAGAGTGAGGGGTCCCGAGATCTAAACATGTCCCTTGCTTACGTGAACCAACTGTGAACAGAATTAGAAATTACAAATGCCCACCTGTGCCTAATGAACCCTGGCACAGATATCCTAAAAGATCTCAGCAGTAAGGGTCATCTGGCAAGGCCTCAAGGGGCCTCACAGAGTCCTAGTTTGTGGGACATACAGGCCCTCTAAACCAATTTTTGAAGCTGTGTTGTGGTTGTAAATTTCAAATTCTAATATTATCATCTCACCACCTGTTCTTTCAACTCAGGTTATTGTACTTTTGGGACTCCTGTCTTGCAAGTTTATGAATTTTTTCCCGCATTATTAAATTCATCATTCTCTACAACACCCGTTTCCAGAAAAGTTGTGACGCTGTGTAAAATGTAAATAAAAATGGAGTAAGAGGACTTGCAAATCATATTAACCCTAAATGTAATTGAAAATACTATGAAGACAACATATTAAAAGTATGAGAAATTTTATTGTTTTTTGAAAAATATTATGAATTTCCCTGTACATCATTTGCAGTTTAGCAGAATGCTGCTGCTGAATTCAAAGCCATACACATACATGAGTTTAATATTTATAATAATTAATTTTTTTTTTATATACTACTTACCCCTGTGGACACTATAGGGCACTGCAGCTCCTCAAACCCAGAACACATGAGCAGTCACAGAATCACAAATCTTCACTAAGAGTGATTTTAATAAATCCAACACCTTCTACAGGATTCAGTACTCCTTCAATAGACTCTCCTCCACAATCAATCCTCAAGAGAACCTTTGTCCACCTCTTCCCTACTCGGGCTTATCTGGATGAGGCCTAATGACTCCTTTTATCTCAGGACCCAGGAGTGTTTCCAATGTCCAAAGACAACACTTCCAGATCAGGCAGAACCTCCTTCGAGGTGTGCACCTTTCTTAGAGCTCCCCCTGGTGGCTCCCACACACCCCAACAGGTCGCTCTCTGAGACTACATGTCCCAAGAAGTGTATGAATGGGAGGGAAGCAGCCACCTAGCGTAATGGCGAAATAAACAGCCCCCAGAGACGGCGCTTCCCTGTCCTTCCATTTTATCCTGACCTGGAAAGATACTGATAGCAGCATCTGGCTGGGACGCCTGTCTATCCACCTGGGGCATCTCGAGCAAGGTAAGGAACCTTCCTCTTCTTGGTCTGGACGGTTGTCCATTGACCTGGGGCATACCATTTAGGTATGGAAACTTTTGTTGTCTGGATGGCCGTTCATCCACCTAGGTCAGGGTGGGCAAAGTCTTTCCAAGAGTGCCGCAGTGGCTGCAGGTGTTTTTTCAAACCCAATTGCTTAATATGAAGCACTTACTACTCCAGCAACACTTCTGCTTCAATTTAGTTGTCTTGCTCATTAGGAGATTATTTTAGTCTTAAAGCAGCGGTATCCTCAGTTTTTAATGGCTCCTTTATTAGCAATAAGATGCAAATGACAAAAGAGACCAGCATTTCTCCATTTAGCTTGTTTCCTTTTACACCCGAGTGTATTTATCATGCTGTGAGAGATGGCCAGCAGCTTATCCTGGCCAACACTTCCAGGCCGCTAGGTGGAGTCCTCCCTGCAGCATGGAGGTGCCCCGGATTCCTGCAGGGCATCATGGGAGATTTAGTTCGGCTTCACAGCCCTGCTGGGTGCCGTAGGTGCCATCAGGGGATGCTGCAGGGAGATGCATGGATTTTTATTTTCCCTTTAGCCTGGAAGTACTCCCAAGTCACGGGGATGGAAGGACAGGAGCACTTCCGGGTCATGGACTGTTTAAAGGACTATGGGAAACCCAGCCAGCTGAGCCGGAGTTGAGAGGTAGAGTGACGGAGCTGCTGGGAGGAGAGGAGGATTGTATTATTGTGATTTATTATTTGTATTGGATTATTGATTATTGTGGCTTGTGTGGTGTCTATTGTGGCACAACATCAAAAGGAAAAAAAATTAAAATTATTTCCAGCACTTTTACTTGGTGTCCTGGATGTTTGTCTGCGGGGTTTGTGGAGCAACAGAGCCACCCCATGTGTCACAATGCATTGTTTGGTTTAATTAAATACTTGGAAGGAAAGTGAAGAGAAAAAAAATTGAAAGAACTGACCCACCCATACTTTAAAGCCTCCTTCTCAGACTTTATCATTTTGAGAATCCTGGCTAGCCTCTTATCCACATTTTCTACCACCACCAATGGTAACCTCTGGGAAAGCATCATTCATATTCCTGACCTTGGGCCTCTTGTCTAGGTAAGGAACCTTCCTCTTTCTTGGTTGGGATGCCCATCCATCTCCTATGACACTTTCACCCCATACAGTTTACAGTGATGACCAAGAAAATATTCCAATCTCATGTTTTGATGCAAAATGGAAAGAAAAAGCTTTATGCTAGTATAGATGTCAATGGTGATCAATGCAAGGCAACAACAAACAATATCAAAAATCTTATGTCGCATAATCCACAGGTCAAGCTGTCCAGGCGTATGCTCACAATGTCCCAGATGCCCATATTTTACTGAACAATTGTTTGCTGTTGTCCAGTGTTGGTTGCCATTGATCTCTTTTATTTCAGAAACACTGTTGTCTCCGTGGGGTGGTATGCTGGCGCAGTGGGTAGCACTGCTGCCTCGCAGTAAGGAGACCTGGGTTCGCTTCCTGGGTCCTCCCTGCGTGGGTTTCCTCCTGGTGCTCCGGTTTTCTCCCACAGTCCAAAGACATGCAGGTTAGGTGCATTGGCAATTCTAAATTGTCCCTAGTTGTGTGCTTGGTGTGTGGATATGTGTATGTGCCCTGTGGT
Source organism: Polypterus senegalus (assembly GCF_016835505.1). Lineage (NCBI taxonomy): Eukaryota > Metazoa > Chordata > Cladistia > Polypteriformes > Polypteridae > Polypterus > Polypterus senegalus. Next base: position 20,256,300 of record NC_053163.1, read on the forward strand.
GGGTTGGCACCCTGACCGGGGTTTTTTCCTGTCTTGCGCCCTGTGTTTGCTGGGGTTGGCTCCAGCAGACCCCCGTGACTCTGTAGTTAGGATATAGCATGTTGGATAATGGATGGATGTTGTATCCGTTATACAGGAAAATGTGAGATTTTTTTTTTCTCAGCCATCACTGCAAACTACATTCTACTTAGAAGTAAAATACATATAGTGACAGGCGCCTGGCGTCCATGCCCAGCCAGGACGCCCCTGCACACTGTATTCAGGGGGAGCAGCCCTGGACAGTGCAATACCTCCCTCTGAACGCTAGATGGCCGCCCCCCTGGGCTGGTGTAGTGCCTCAGTTTCCCACAGGGCTCCCTGGGAATTGGAATTGGGGGCAGCAATGTTGGGTCCCGCAGGTACCGCCAGGGGGTGCTGTGTTTGGGACACCTGAGCCCGTGTGGGCAACAGCTTCATCACACCTGGAAGTGCCGCCGGATCTTGGTGATCAAACACCTGGAGCACTTCCAGGTGACCTATAAAAGGAGCGAGCGATCACCACTCATCGGCCAGAGTCGGGTGGAGGAAGACAAGGTTGTGAGGGAGGAGTGGTGGTGGTGGTGCCAGTAAGCAGAAGAGTGTTTGTGTTTGTGCTTGTGCTGTACTACTGGTGTTTGGGACTGTGTTATGGCTGGGGGGAGTACGGGGAAGATGTGCCCTCCAGCTGAAGAGGAATAAAAAAGCCTTTTATTTTACACGTGCCTCCAGTGTCCAGTCTGTGTTGGGTCAGGCGCTATATAGTGCCGTTTACAATATATATATTGTCACCCGGCCGGGACGCCTTGAGGGACCGGAAGTGGGCGTGCGCCCACCGGGGATCACGTGGGGGCCGCCACCCTGGTTGCTTTGGGGGCCACGGGTTGGGGGCTAGGGGCCCGTGGTCACTGCCAGGGGGCGCCCTGGTGCCTTGGGAGCCCTGGACCTCAGCACTTCCGCCACACCAGGAAGTGCTGGGGGGAAGAGGAGCAAGAACACCCACAAGACTTCCGACCACACAGGGGTGTGTCAGCGGAAGCTCCTCAGGAAGCACCTGCAGCCCATCCGGGCATACATAAAAGGGGCCGCCTCCCTCCAGTCGATAGCAAGACTCGGGTGGAAGTGGACGGAGCTCGGAGGAGAGGAGTGGAGGCGCTCTGAGGACTGAGCAAGGCATCATTGTGCGGCCAGGACTTGAAGGGGTAATTGGTGCTGCGGCACTGGGTTTGTGCACTTTACCACTTGTAAATAGTGTAAATAAACACGTGTGTGGAGAAAGAACATGTCTACCTGTCTGTGTCCGGGCTGTACCCCACAATATCAAAAAAATGCTACTTTGTGGTGAAGTATTCCTTTAAGTTCTGACTACTTCTGTACCATGTTACTCATTATGACCAGTAGAGGCCACTTTTATTTAATTATCCATCCATCCAGCATGTACTAAGCCTGTCTGACAGCCCGATGCCTCACTTGGTAACGATTCCTGTCTCCAAAAGCGGATTCTGGTCCAGTTATCCAAGTGCAATACTCACAAAAGTCTTCAAGTCAGCGCCCGCTCACTTTGAGATGAATGCTTAAAGATTATTATCACATAAAACAAAGATCAGCTGCAAAAATCCAGCTCTTCTTGTGGGCCAGTTCTTGATGTTGATGTATTACTTTCTGGCACCCCCACCCACCCAAGGGAATTTGAAAATTCTGGAAACCGATCGATAGACGGAGTAATTGAATATAACAATTACAGATAACATATGACATGAACTCCTGTGGGGAAAAGACAGCAGACCATCACTCAGATGAGTTCTTCTACTATACGGGGGGGTGTCAGAATTTATCTAAACATAAATAATGATGTTCTGTAGGAAAAGAGTTATTATTTTCTCCCTCTGGTTTTCTTTTGCAAACTCTGTGAGGTCACAGGGGTCTGGAGTCTACCCTGGCAGCAAGTCATCTCTTTTGAGATTTTGGCGGAAACTGGAGCAGCCAGACGACCCAAACAGGCACAGAGAGTACATGCAAAATCCACATGCATATTGACTGCATTGAGATGTGAACCTTACCACTGGAAAGTTGTGCAAAAAACTGGACATCATCATCATCATCATTGCAAATATGATTTTTGGTATCACAGTGGTTAACTCTTCTGTCTCATGGATCCAGCACCTTCAGTATGATTTTCATATTTATTTAAGGTTTGTGTGGACTTCAAGTGCCTGAATGGGTTTTTCGAACAGGAACTCCAGTTTCCTTTTCCAGCCCCAAATATATGCAAGTTTAATTGACGGGTTTAGTTAAGTTTGTGAATGAGAGCCGCACAAGGAACAGTGTGGTAATGCGTCTGCCAGGCGTTACCAGTTTAAAGAAAAGAGTTTTAAGAAAAGTGTGAAATGAGGCACATACCTCTTAAAACGTTTGAAGCACGAGCGTGTGAACAATTTAATTTAGCTCTGGCGGGACCGCGCTGTGTGACGTCAATGGCTGGACATACATAGCTTCAGGAAAGGCGCATTAGACTTCACGTGTGGCCGCTCAAAAATGCGAGCATCTTCATAGCATGGAGTGCTAGATTAATGTAAGACAGGCACTGTTTCAGTGAAGGAATCGCGAGTTAAAATGAAAAGAATAACTTAACTACAATAAGTTTGGTGAATGAGTCAACATGTCCATTTGTGCGCACGCGAGGCCGCCGAATACTTTAATAGTGAAGTGATGTCAAATTTCCCGTATTTGATCTGCAGGAATATCAGAGGAAAGATTAGTGTACCCCGGGTAGAGTACTCCTTTAATGCATTTTCATGGTTTTTAGCTCTTCGTTTCTGTTTATTTTTTTGTTTTGTATTGTTAGGCTGACAATCGTGTATTGTTCCACATGTCCATGGTGGCCACCACATTGTGATTTCTCAAGGGTGTGGCCACACAACGTAACAGATGTGCTCACAAGGTCAGCATTTGAGATCAAAGATCATCTTGTGATCTTTTAAGTATCGGGTATTAAAACCCGAAAAATCAATCATAAAATCAGACCCCGACTTGTACGCCCTGTGACACTAGAGGGCGCTGTCGCTCCTCAAACCCCGCAGACAAACATTCAAGACACCAAGTAAAAGCACTTAGAAATATTTAAATTTCTTCTTTTTAATATTGTGCCACAGTAGACACCACTAACACCATCATAAACAAATAAATCAATAATTACAAATACAATAAATCAATCCTTCATTCCCAGCAGCTCCGTCACACTACCACCTAACTCCGGCTCCCCTTGTTGGGTCTTGCATAGTCCTTTATATAGTCCTTGACCCAGAAGTGCTCCTGTCGTTCAGTCCATATGATTCACTAGCACTTCCGGGTCAGTTGAAGATTTATATTTTTCTTCAGCCCGGAAGAACTTCTGTTCTTCCGTCCCCATGACTTGGGAGAACTTCCGGGCTATAGGGAAAATAAAAATCCCTGTGTCTCCATACAGCATCACACGGTGGCACTCACAGTCCCAAACAGGGTTGTGAATCCAAACTCCATCTCCCATGATGCCCTGCGGGAATTCGGGGCACCTCTATGCTGCAGGGAGGACTCCATCTAGCGGCCTGAATGTGTCAGCCAGGATAAGCTGCCGGCCAGCCATCACAGCCCGTTCACAAATGTGACAATTAATTTATTTTTTTTCTACATCTTCTTGCCTCCTCCAGTCTTGCACCTGTTTCTCTTTTGTTGAAGCAGCGCAATTACCAATTTGTTTCACCATTTCAAAGACTTTTAATTTAAAACCAGCTTAATATTATCTTTTGACTGGACACTCCATTGTAAATGAGGGATGCTCTTACGATAAAGGTGTATGAGGGTGAGAGATACAAAAAATACAACACAGTGCAAACATCGCTTTAGAATAGTTCAGGTATAGCCGTGTGGTCACGTAGGCACAATACATAAAAAAGTCTGTGTGCTCTGTGGTTACTCTCTCAGGTGGGGTTAGCATATTGTAATCTCTTGGACCAATAGCGTGAGTTTTCGGCATTCGACTTATATGACCGACATTATAAAATACCGGAAACTATACGGTAAAATCAAGTCCTGACTTATCTGTGGTAGAAGTATATAGTTTTATTACTTTTCAGTTCTGGACTAGCAGAGTTTAATGTACAATCAAGTCTGGTATGATTGACCACGTGAACTTTTTCAATAGGGACAATTGAGAAGTCCTCTGTAGGAATGGCTTCTGATCAGAAGCACAACCTGCGCTAATGTCCTTTAAGAATTAATCATCCTTTGTGGCCTTTCAGAAATGCAAGTATTTTTCACCTGCAAGTTCTTTTTATTCAATGAGGACAGGGATGAAGCAATGGGGACATATCAGTAAGACTCAGGCCCAAACCATAGGTGACCCCAGGAAAGGTGATTTCTCCTTCCAAGGAGGAATTAGGTAATCAGTCATGCATTTTCAATAACAGCTAGAAAAAGAATCAAAGATTAATAAAGCAGCTATGTTTCCATCAGGCGAATCGTCTATGAGAGCAAGAGAGACAAGTTAATGACAAGCTGCTGACAGCTGTTTTGAATTCATTGGGCCTTTTTTAACCGTCGCGAGAAGAACGTTGCTGACAAAATGAAAATGTGCTGCTGTTTGTAAGATAAAATGATGATATGAAATTAATTTTTCTGTTCTCATCTGCTTTATCTCCAGATGTGCTGATAAGACGAGCGCAGTTTTCCAAGACTGTGAGATAGTTGTAGCGCTTCTCCCCATAAAGAGGGCGGCTTTAGTTTTTTTTTTTAGCTGTTAAATGACATGGTGGGTTTGTCATCTCTGGGGGTCCTTAGGAGATATAAACACATTCAGGTTGCCGTTTCTCCTCGACTTTGTGGAAACGTCTCTCAAACGTCCCTAAGTAGGAGCCTCGGTGAAGACAAAGAAAAATGAGGTCATGTGACAAAGGCACCCAAGTGTGCTTTAATTTGAATAAATAACCAAAAACGTGAATTCACATGTAAATGAATGTGAGAACTAAATCCAACCTTTCTAAACTGAATATTTCTAGCAGCTTTATTTTATTTTACCTGTCTGTGCAAACGTCTCCAAATAGCAAGGGCTGCCCAGACTCGGTTGTGAATGAGCTCAGAGCACAGGGTGGTGTGAAGTTAGAAGATTATTACTGAGCGTTGCTGCTTTGACAGTTATTTATAATTCGTGTATATTATAGGAACTCAGAGCAATTCGGGAGAGCGCAGCCGAGGAGTGTTGGAAGAGGAAGGGCAATCTCGGGGAAAAAAAAGCTGGCAAAAGACAAGTGAAGATTACGAGTTATGGAGGGCAACAAGCCCATCTGCAAGCCACAGGCTTGAGGTGGATTGACTGATTGTGTGACCACCATAAGGCAAAATAAAAAAAAAAGAAGATAATAATGAATCTGAAATCAAGAGGTGACTTTTGTTGATGGGAGGAAGCATAGCCAGGAATCAAGGGAAGAGGGCAGCGAGAGCAAAACACTCAAGTGTGAGCCCTGCCAGGCACAGAGTGTGGGCATCAGTGTAGAAAGTACCCGCTTCACTATGTGGTTTGCGCATTCTGACAACAAATGTGGATAAAGTGGCTCCGTACTCACTATGTAAAGCATGTTGAGTAGTGAGACAACTGCTATATAAATATAAAGAATTATTATTATTATTATTATTAGCCTCTATATTGTATGTATTTCAAATTATAGTGAAAACATTTTCTGCGGTGGGCTGGCAACCTGCCCGGGGTTTGTTTCCTGCCTTGCGTCCTGTGTTGGCTGGGATTGGCTCCAGCAGACCCCGTTACCCTGTAGTTAGGATATAGCAGGTTGGATAGTGGATGATGAAAACATTTTAATATATAACCTATACATTTCAATAAAGAGTGTGATCATTTCTGTACAGATACTTTTCAACATGCTATGCATATGTTTCAGTACAGAGTTTATGGACTTCAAATATATGATACATACACATATATGTAAACTGATGAGTCAAAATTATTACCTCCTGCCTGTTATGCTGTTGATCCTTTGTGTGCCACCAAAACAGCTCCAGTCTGCCGAGGTGTGGACTGAATAAGACCTCTAAGTATGTCCTGATGTCCTGTGATCCTTTATCTCCTACCCCCTGCTTGCTTCACTCGCCAACCCCCCTGGCCTGCGCTACGCCAGCCACTTTGCGTTTATGCCGCTCGCGTTGTGAAGAGGGGGCTGAACGCACCCCAAGGAGACGTGGTCGCTCCTCCGAAACCCCCTCTTAAACGGTGACACAATGGGAAACAAATACAGTTTTTTCTTTACCTCCTCTTTGCTCAATCAGCTGCTGGATTGCTGCTGCTGCCATGCCACGTGATCTGCATCTTGCACGGCGCTTCAAACATTTAAAAGCCTGTACAGCAGCTGTCCTACTCGTGGTTAAATCTCTTGGCTCAAAGTCTTGTATCGCGGGATGTGAGCCCTTGAAATTTTTTAGTTTACGTATAATTTAAAAACGAAATACGAATCTGAAAGTCTAACAACATCACATTAAAGTTTGATAAATTCTGAAAAGAATGATACCAAACATATACTGTATATGTAGGTTTTAAAATAAGCCCAATTTAAAGCGTGACAAAAAAGTCACATACTGTTAAAACGTCACATAAAATCGTTGCACAAAATCTTTGCACTTTTAGACTTAGGATTTTATATATACAGAGTAGATAAGTTGCAAGGTGGAGCTGCCGTAACCAGACTTCTTGTTCCAACACATTGCACAATTGGATTAAGACCTGGTAGATTTGAAAGCCAGTGGAACTCCTTAAACTCTTCATCAATTAGCAGGCCTGGCCTGTCCATTGAAGCCTTTTGGAAGCCTCACACCCCTTGCGCCATGTATTAGATTCCAACTCATAACACCAACAAGATCTGCAATGATGTTTAGGTACATATCTATTTAACATCTATGTGAATTTACAGAACCAGGATTCCCCAGCAGAACACGGCCCAAAACATCATAATTCCTCCACCAGCTTGTCTTCTTCCTACAGTGCACCCTGTTACCATCTCTTCTTCAGGTAAACGATGCCCTCATATCAAGAACGGAAAATGGAATTCCTTGGACCAGATGATCTTCTTCCATTGATTCAAAGTCCAACTTGATACTTGATATGCCATGGTGGGCAGGAGTTAGTACAGCCACTCCTGTTACCCAGCCCCATTACCAGCAGGGTATGATTATGGGTTATGACCAATGTTCCCTCTAAGCTGAACGCGTAAGTGATCGCTCACACGAATTCAGAGTGTTGCTCATACTTCCCGCACGATCGCTCATTCCGATGGCATCGCTCGTACTTATCGCGAAAATTGGTGCTCATAAATTTTTGGCTTAAACAAAATGTTTTTTGCTCACTATATGCTACTCCTTAGAGGGAACATTGGTTATGACTCATTAGTCCTGTAACCATATTTCCAATCATCTGTGACTTGAGCCACAGTAGCTCTTCTATTGTTATGCACCAGACAGAACAGCTTTCATAGACTTCTCCCATCCATATGTCTTGGCTGCCCAATGCCCTGTTGGTGGTTCATAGGTTTCCCTTTCTTGAACTACTGTTGGTTGGTACTCACCACAGCTGACTATGAGCACCCCATAAACCTTACCATTTTGGCAATATTCTGACCCATTCATCTGACCATAACAATCTGACTCTTATCAAAGTCACTGCGGTCTTTACACCTGCCCATACCTTCTGCATTCAGCACATTGACTATAAGTACCTAACCGTCTAATATACTCCGGATCTTGACATACCCGAGGTGTTTGGCATCATTCTGTTCACATGGGAGTGCTCATAATGTTTTGGCTCACCAGCGTAAATGCAGAGAGTTTAACTTTGATATAAAATATGTGTTTTCAACAGTGTATAGGGGTTTAATTGTAAAGTAAAGTGTATGTATTTCAAAATTGAGTTCATACCCTTCAATGTGTAAAAGATATGTCTTGGTTTAGTGCCTGTATATGTTATGCTGCATATGTTTCAGTGTAGAGTGTTTGCATTTCCACTGTCAGATAAGAAGATGACAGGACAGAGGGTACTTTTCATTGCTTCGGTATAGTTTCACATTCCGGGATTATTGTGACCCGATGTCTTATATAACATTTGTCACAAGCAGTCATACTGGATAAAAGAGGCATAAAATGGAAAAATTACTATTTCAGAGCCATCATGTAGCTGAGTCATAAATAGCTTGTAAGCCACTGGATAAGGATAATAAATAACTTACAAAAGTGAGGTCACAGAAATAAAGCAAATAGTTTAGCTGAATAACTAAAGTTAACATTTTAAGTAATCGGGTCACTTTTTGGTAAGATAGATGAGACCTCACTGTGGTCTCCTTGTGATCAGAAGCTCCATCTTGTTACAGGGTTTTGTCAGTGATATAGCTTGCTTATTTAAGTAATTGTTTAATATGTTTTCTTTTAAAGTTACTTTAGAGCTTCTAGATTCTGCCACCTGAAAGGAATATTCTGAGTAACACAGACTGATTTTCTTCAAATGATTTGGGAAGGCATGGCAGGCAATAAATCAAATGAGCAACTGCATATACTAGGAAGATAGTAATCATGTTTATGGCTCATACACATCGGTGTCATGTATTTGTAATTCATAACCTTTTCTGGTGTTATTTGTGTGTGTTTGCCCTGTGATGTGACTGGCACCCTGTCCTGGTGGTACTCCTACCAGGGCTAAGCACCTGCTGCCACCCGACGCTGCCTGGGATAACCAGATTAGGAGGATGGATGGATGGCTGCCTCCAACGTCTATTCAGTTCTCGTCACTTGATGGCCTGCTGTGTGCTCTCTCACCAAAGCATACACATGCTTTTCCTATGCGGAGGCAGCAGGCATTATCTTTGCGAAATAGCAAAACAAGCTTCCATATATAGTAGCGTAAGAATACAAGCAATTCTGTGACTTTTTTCACTAATTATTGACTGGTTGCCTACAGAACAGAGACAGCAATTCACACTTGGGAATCAACATTCAATCGTAGCAATATCAGCACTTCTCGATGACTATTCCGAAGTGAATCTGCTTCCTTGACCCCTAGAGGTGCCACAGAGGAAGACAAATGGTTACGTAAAGTGTACAGCCTTTGAAAATGATCAAATCTCACCATCATGGTTTGCTTTTTATTTTTTTTTCCTTTTTAAAACAACATGGATTTGCAACTGAAACTGATCCTTGCTGATTAAGTGAGTCTCCTGTAAAAATATTATCTTGGCATTTAAACCTGTTCGGTGAGAGAATACATTTTTCCTCTTTTACTCGTAATTGAGACCTTTAACATTCCAGCTCACAAATTTCACTGTTTAGCCATTCTGAACTTTTGTTGTCATTTTATAATCTTAAATTAAGGTTGTATGTTATTAAACACGATAGCTTTAACCTTAATTTCCAATACTGCAAGGAGATATGGCTATGAAGCCTATTGTTGTGTTGCCACTTACAATTGTGGGGATGATAAGGACAGATCTGAAATAGCTTGCTCTCTTTCTCTCCACTCCCAAAACCACCATGGATTTGCTGCTCTGCAGATTGTGTGTAATCCCCAAGTGCAGATCAATACTCAGTAACATTTTTGGTTTGACAATCAAAATGTTTGGCAAGTGTTATTATTTTTTTTTTTTTTGGAGGACCACAGTACATATAAGCTCCATGATATAATGCA